>NC_057391.1:24158385-24258790 GCF_019320065.1 Cervus canadensis
ATATATGTGTTAGTATGCTGTAAATGTTCTTTTCTTTCTGGCTTACTTCACTCTGTATAAGGGGCTCCAGTTTCATCCATTCTCATTAGGACTGATTCAAATGAAATTCTTTTTAACGGCTGAGTAATATTCATGTGTATATGTACCAACAGCGTTTTAATTAAAAAAAAAAAGTAAAAATATATCTAGGAATTTCTCTGGAGCTGTTGTGGTCAGTGTGGGTTCAGTCCAGTTTCAGATAGCTCCTTGTTCCAGCTTACACTTCTCGATATCTATAGGCCCCTTCTGGTGTAGTCGGTGTTACCTACAGGTATTTTAATCCATTGCACTGGTCACTTCTGAAGCTGTTCCCTTTGTTTATTTGGCTTCTGTTTGACGGTCTCTTCAGTGTCTAATTTCCGCCCTGACACAAGCAGAAGGAGGTGGTCTCTTGTTTAAGTTCGCTTGTTCAGTCATGCTGTGGGGAGGGAGGGGCGCTGCAGACAAATGTCACTGGCGTGTGTGGGGAGCACTCGCAGTGTTCTGGCCACACTGGGTTTGCCCCCGCTCACGGGTGTGTGCTCTCCCTGTCTACACTGCTCAGGCTCCTGGCTGCTCTATATGGAGCGGGCCCTGAGTTGGGTGTGGTTCCAGTTTTTGGGTACTCCACAAAAGCGCGGACTCGGTTGGGCCTGCGTTTTGTGCCTTCCCCAGCTCAGGCAGCCAGGAGCTTGACGAGCGCACTCTCCCCGGGTGCGGCGCGCCTTCTCCCCTCCGTGGTCCCAGCCTCAGTTTCCGTGCGTGCCGGTCAGGTGCGCCTTGTGTCTGTTCTGAGGAACTGGCCTCTAGCCGCAACCCTCCCGGCAGATGTTGACCATCCAGAATCTCAGGAAGTCTTTGGTTAGAAACTGGGAGCCTGTTTGCAGTTTGGTAGGGGTGCTGTCTCTGGGGCCGAGTTTGTCCCTTTCCCCTCCCCCCTGCCTCCTGCCTCCGGCGGGGATGGGCCGATCTGCTAGCTCTTCTCTGGAATTGCTCAGTCCCTTTGTTCTGCAACGGCCGGCAGTGTGTTCTGGCCGGTTAATTTTCTCTCTCTCTCTTGCTATCCCCCAGTTTAAGTTGCTATCTCACGTTAGCTCCCTCCGATTGCCCTCAGGGCATTCAGGCCCGGTCTTTACCCTAAGCAATGCCGCCGGCTCCTCTCTGTTCCGCCCCCACTTGCTGGTGGCAGATGCGGGCGTCTGGGGTACTTTTCTGCTGGGAGTTGCTTTTAGGCATGTAATCTGTGGGTTTTATTTATTTTTCCTCCCAGTTAGGTTGCCCTCTGAGATTCGAAAACTTCCCCCAGACCCACCAGCGAGAGGGTTTCCTGGTGTTTGGAAACTTCCTCTATTACGACTCCCTTCCTGGGATGGGTCTCCATCCCCAGCTCTTTTGTCTCTCTTTTTATCTTTTATATTTTGTCCTACCTCCTTTCGAAGACAATGGGCTGCTTTTCTGGGCACCTGATGTCTTCTGCTAGCTGTCAGAAGTTGTTTTGTGAGGTTTGCTCAGCGTTCAAATGTTCTTTTGATGAATTTGTAGGGGAGAAAGTGGTCTCCCTGTCCTATTCCTCCACCATCTTGGCTCCTCCTGAAGCATGGATTTTCATGCTACAGAAATAAACCAACTTATTTCTCATTGGCAAAAATGTTGACTGTAATGGTTCCTATTTTGATTAATAAAGATGTGTTTGAGCCTAAAATTATTAATTAATAATTTTATTTTTATTGAAGTATAGTTGATTTGTAATATTATATTCGTTTCAGATGTATAATATAGTGATTCAGAGTTTTTAGGGATTATATTCCACTTAAAGTTATTATAAAATATTGATTATATTCCCTGTGTGTGTGTGCTATGTTGCTTCAGTCATGTCTGACTTTGTGACCTCATGGACTGTAGCCCACCAGGCTCCTCTGTCCATGGGATTCTCCAGGCAAAAATACTGGAGTGGGTGCTGCTCCTCCTCCAGGGATCTTCCCAACCCAGGGATTGAACCCAGGCCTCTTATATCCCCTGCAATGGCAGGCAGGTTCTTTAACACTAGAGCCACCTGGAATGCCCATATTCCCTGTACTGCACAATATGTCCTTGTAACAAATTTATTTTATATATAGAATTTATACTTGTATCTTGTGTCTTTTTGAATCAGTGTTTTCGTTTTCCATGTGTATTTATTTGGGAGTGGAAATGCTAGATCATTGGATAGTTCTGTTTTTAGTTTTTTGAGGAACCTCCATAGTGTTTTCCATATGGCTATACCAATTTACATTTCTACCAAAAGCATACAAGTTTCCTTTTTCTCCACATTCTTGACAACTTTTTTTATTTGTGTTTATTTGATATTAACCATCTGACAGGTGTGAGGTGATATCTCATTGTGGTTTTGATTTGCATTTCTCTGTTAATTAGTTGAAATCACTTTTTGATTTCAAACTATATTACATAGATTTAGTAATGAAAAAAGTATGGTTTTGGTATAAAAACAGACACACAGATCAGTGGACCACAACAGAGAGCCCAGAAACAAATCCACAAATATATGATCAATTAAATTATGGGAAAGGAAGCAAGAATATACAATAGGGAAAGCATAGTCTCTTCCATAAATAATGTTGAAAAACTGTATAGCCACATGCAATAGAATAAAACTGGACCACTATCTTACACTGTAAGCAAAAATTAATTAAAAATGGATTAAAGACTTGAATGTAAGACCAGAAATCATAAAACCTGTAGAAGAAAACAGGCAATAGGCCTCTTGACATCAGTCTTCATAATGATTTTTGGCTGTGACATCAAAAGCAAAGGCAATAAAATGTCAAACTAAAAAGCTTCTGCCTAGTGAAGGAGACATGAGCAAAAGAAAAAGGCAACATATACTGAATGGGAGAAAGTATTTGCAAATCATATATCCCATAAGGGGCTAATATTCCAAAGTAGATAAAGAACCCATGTAACTCAATAGCAAAAAAAAAAAAAAAAAAAAAAGAAAAGAAAAAAGAGAAAAGTAATTCTATTAAAAATAGGCATAAGATCTAAATCTAAATATACTTTTTTTGGGTGGTTGCTTGAATCATTTTTATTAAAATAGAAATGAGATAAAGATGCCCATGATCTTCGAAGTGTTGCTACTATTCAACATGAAAGTTCTAAAACATTTGCAGTAACACAAGTAAATAAACAATGTTGATGAAAGACATGATATATTAAATAGTCATTTTTCCAAAGAGTACATATAAATGACCAACAGGTACATGAAAAGATGCTCAACATCACTATTCATTAGGGAAGTTAAAATCATAACCACAATAAGATAATTCACATTTGTTAAAATGGCTATTATAAAAAGGACAAGAAATAACAAGTGTTGACAAGGATGGGAAAAAAATGGAATCTTTGTGCACTATTGGATATGTAAATTGGTGCAGCCACCTTAGAAAACAGTGTGAAATTCCTCAAAAAACTAAAAAAGCACTACTACATGATCCAGAAATTTCACTTCTGGAAATATATCCAAAGGAAATGAAAGCACTAATTAGAAAAGATATACACCCACATATCATTGGATCATTATTTACAATAGCCAACTTATAGAAACAATTTAGTGTTTATCAACATATGAATGGATAAAGAAGATGTTTATGTATATATATATATATATATATATATAGTGGAATATTATTCAGCCATAGAAAGAATGAAGTCTTATGTTTTCAACAACATGGACTGGCCCTGAGGGCACTATACTGAATGAAATAAGTCAGACAGAGAAAGACAAATATTACCTCATTTATATGTGGAACCTAAAAACCCCCAAAACACCCACTCCCTGTCCCAAACCAAGCTCATAGATATAGAGAACAGATTGGTGGTTGCCAGAGGTTTGAGGTGGGGTGGTGAGATGGATAAAGAGAGTCAAAATGTAAAAACTTCCAGTTATAAAATAAGTCCTGGGTATGTAATATATAGCATGGTGACTTAGTTAAGAATACTTATTGCATATTTGAAAAATTTTTAAGAGAATAGATCTTAAAAAAATTCTCATAACAGGAAAACATTTTATAAAAAGGAACGCATTTGAATCAGTTCTAATGAGGTGGATGAACCTAGAGCCTTTTATATAGAGTGAAGTAAGAAAGAGAAAGATAAATATTGTACACTAATGCATATATATGGAATCTAGAAAGATGATACTGATGAATTTATTTATAAGGCAGCAATGGAGAAACACAGAGAACAGACTTTTGGACACAGGGAGAGGGGAGGAGAGGGTGAGATGTGTGGAGAGAGTAACACGGAAATTTATATTAACCATGTGTAAAATAGATAGCTAATGGGAATTTGCTGGATGTCTCAGAGAACTCATCTGCATCAACCTAGAGGGGTGGGATGGGGAGGGAGACGGGAGGGAGGTTCAAGAAGGAAGGGGACATATGTACACCCATGGCTGATTCATGTTGATGTTTGACAGAAAACAAAATTCTATAAAGCAATTACCCTTCAATTAAAAAATAAATAAATTAAAAGAACATTTTTATAACTCTATACAGTGATGGATGTTAAGTAGACATTGTGGCAATTATTTTGTAATACATACAACTATTAAACCATTATAATGTACACCTGAAATTAATATAGTGTTATATGTCAATTATACTTCAATAAAAAAGAAAAGAAAGGGGTCCAAAAATTTGAGTCATTTCTCTCAGGAATGCTTTATCTGAAAGAAGCAAGAAAATGTCAACAATTATGCCAGCTTTTAGGGACACCTGCTGAACACAGCTTGAAATACTATCAAGAGCTAGATGGGGAGGTATCTTCTAGAAATTTGGCATCTCACCACTTGCACCATGGTCTCTGTTTCTGGGTCCTGTTGAACATGAAATATTTACTTACCAGTATCATGCTAGAAGCACAAAGGTGGCCCAGGAGAGAAAACCTTTTACCAAAAAAAGGGAATAATCCTTTTCAAACTATTGAGTGGGTCAATAGGAAAGAGAATGAGAACTCGGATGACATAACTCTGATATTGACAGATAAGAATTCCAAACTTTCACACAGCCTGCCTCAAAAATGAATAAAAGAAATGTAAAGCAATAAGATAAACACAAACCTTGTGTTTAAGCTAGTGTTGCTGTAGTGTTTGCACCATCATGGGAGTAACCTGCCCTTAGGACAAAATAAACATCTGCTCTAAAAATAGCATGAGATGATCCCTCACCACTGGAGAAACTGGGTCTCAAAGGCCCCAATTAATGGACTCCTGAGGGAAGGGAGTATTTGGAATGTTATTGACAATCTTTCCTCATAAATTATCACTTTTGGAATTCATAGAAGACTATAGCCCTTTGGAAGAATATAATGGGTTTCAGAGCAACATAGACAAGTCATTCTTGTGCAGCAAATATGCCAATTTCTCTCCAAACCAGTATCAGTGTCCAGCAAGGTTAACTCCCTCTCTGGGCTGTTGGCTCCCAAGCATGGCATGCCCTTCATCTTGCCTGCCTTTTGCTGCAGCGAAAACAGAAGATGAGAAGTCAAACTCATGAATTCTACGAAGAGATGGGTTCAGAAGAGGTACAAGTATAAGACAACCCTAAGTGTGCTTTTTAGCTCTGCCTTCTTTTGTGTGACTGTAAAAATAGTGACACCTCAAGATATATGAATTAATGTAGAGACTCATCTTTACAACCAAGAGGGCTGGGAAAAAGGGAAATGAGAGAGCTGAAGATGAGGAAGGAACCTCAACCATGTGTAAATTTTGTCCTTATTAATCAAGGAGGTGTACCCAGTCAGCCTTTGGGGGGAAAAGTTGTTAGCAAAGTGACATCTGGAAATAACTGGCAAAGCAGTTATGAGGAGCAGGACAGAAAAACTTTAGCCCTCCCTGTTTTTAGCTGTGTTTGGCTCTGCCACAAAGCCTATGGTCTCTGCTGCAAGGAGGGAGAGCAAGGCGATGACTGAGCAACCCAGATTGGTGAGTTCACTCCCACTTGGTTTCTAAAGCCATTGGAATCCTCCTACACATTAGCACCAAATACTTCTTGCTATTTTTACCCTTTTCTCAAGGTTACTTTGGCTTCTGGGTAACTCCCAATTCCTGCTTCAGGGAATTCTTCACAGCATTGCTCTGCCATACATGATCTGTTCACAGACTGAAGAGGAGCCTTGCAGTGTGATATGACAAATTCTGAGTTTCTCTCATGCATTGTGTCACTAATTGCAATCATCAAGATTATTCTTAAAGCTCTAACTTTATGTAATATGGAAAGTAATCAATGTTATAACTAATACTTTAATAAACATTCTTAGCTGGAAAACTTTTATTAAAAGTGTCTGGGTCTGTATTCTGTGTGTATATTTTCCTGAATAAGCATCATGACTCAGTCATGTCACTTCTGGTCATTTTGGCGCAAATAATGACTGACCCTCACTAACAAAGGGGATTCAGGAAACAAATCAATATGACCAAACTACTGACAATAGCATTGTATGTAGTTGTTATTTTCTGAAACTGTCCCTAAACCAGAATAGGAGACTTTCTAGGAATTCTGACACCTCAGGCAAAAACCTCAAAAATCCTTAAGTGATATACCAGATACATTGCTCACGTTAAAAAAAAAAAAATTGTAAATAGAGTTTTAACTTAGACCAAAGTTTTAAAGAAATATTTTAATTCAGTAAGTAAAAGATGAGACCAGATGGAAGTCTTTATGTAGGTCTCTGGACTTCAGACTTTTCTTGAACTACAAACAATGATGAATACTGAAGAAAGGACAGCACATTTGACATTTTTGTCTTGGTTATCAGATTGTGTTAAGATGTCAACACTTATAATTGCAACGCTGATCCAAAATAAAAATGAAATGCATAAATATTTCAGTGTCTTATGTTACCTTTTACTTTCTCTTCCAATTCCTATCGTTTGTAATTCCAAAGATCCGAGTAATTGAAATTCTGTGTCCAATATTAAGAATCTTTTATATTTTATTCTATAGATAAAAATACATGGTTATCACACTTACTTACATTTGTAAGTATTGTCACTAACCTGCAAGCTGCTTATTGCATAAGATCCTGTCATTGCTGTATCTGAGAAAATACTGAAAGAGGAATGAGAAAGTCCAAAATTCAAAGTCAGATCATATCAAGCATTCTTAAAGTTTGACAGTCTTCAGTAGTATACTTAGGTTATTATTTGTTTAATAAAATAACAGGATCTTGAGGGCTTTAGAACCTTCTTAAGAGGAAACATTCCTGAGGATTGAAGAATAAAGTCATGTTTGTCACTGTCATTTTTTCCTCTCCACCTCTTAGGAAGCCGTGAACATGTCGGAAGTCAACACGGTGACTGAATTCATACTCCTGAGTTTTCCCTGCTCTAGAGAGGTTCAAGTCCTCCTCTTCGTGCTCTTCTCTGTGTCCTACATCCTGACACTGATGGGGAATGGGGCCATTGTCTTTGCAGTGAAGGTGGATCACAGACTCCACACTCCCATGTACACTCTGTTGGCCAACTTCTCGTTCCTGGAGATGTGTTACATCAACACCACCGTTCCCAATATGTTAAGGAACTTCCTGTCTGAGACCAAAACCATCTCTTTCACTGCCTGCTTCCTCCAGTTCTACTTCTTCTTCTCCATGGGCACCACCGAGACCTTCTTACTGCCCCTCATGGCTTTTGATCGCTACTTGGCCATCTGCCGACCTCTCCACTATCCTACCATCATGAGCAGCCATCTCTGCATGAACTTGGTGGGCCTCTGCTGGGTTACAGCCTTCCTCTGCTATCCAGTCCCTATCTATTTCATCACTCAACTCCCCTTTTGTGGCCCCAATACCATTGACCATTTTGTCTGTGACCCTGGGCCCCTTCTGGCCCTGTCCTGCATCCCTGCCCCTGGAATTGAGCTTTCCTGTTCTATATTGAGCTCTCTTATTATCTTTAGCACCTTCTTTTTCATTCTTGGGTCTTACACCCTGGTTCTCAGAGCAGTGGTGCGAGTCCCTTCAGCTGCCGGCAGATGTAAGGCCTTCTCCACTTGTGGTTCCCACTTGGTAGTCGTGTCACTGTTTTATGGAACTCTAATGGTCATGTACATCAGCCCAACTTCTGGAAATCCAGCTGGGATACAGAAGATTGTAACGTTGTTATACTCCTCCTTGACTCCACTTGTAAATCCACTGATCTACAGTCTCCGGAACAAGGAAATGAAGGCTGCATTGACAAAAATTCAGAAGTGCACAAAAATTAGTCAAAGTGAGTGACAGACCATGAGAGGATCAAGATCAGAAATTTTTACTCACTTCTACTCCCCATTGGAAGGAAAGTTATGACCAACCTAGACAGCATATTAAAAAGCAGAGACATTACTTTGTCAACAAAGGTCCATCTAGTCAAGGCCATGGTTTTTCCAGTGGTCCTGTATGGATGTGAGCGTTGGACTATAAAGAAAGCTGAGGGTCGAAGAATTGATGCTTTTGAACTGTGGTGTTGGAGAAGACTGTTGAGAGTCCCTTGGACTGCAAGGAGATCCAACCAGTCCATCCTAAAGGAGATCAGTCCTGGGTGTTCATTGGAAGGACTGATGCTAAAGCTTAAACTCAAATACTTTGGCCACCTGATGCAAAGAGCTGACTCATTTGAAAAGACCCTGATACTGGGAAAGATTGAGGGCAGGAGGAGAAGGGGACGACAGAGGATGAGATGTTTGGATGGCATCACCGACTCAATGGACATGGGTTTGGGTGGACTCTGGGAGTTGGTGATGGACAGGGAGGCCTGGTGTGCTGTGGTTCTTGGGGTCACAAAGAGTCCAACACAACTGAGTGACTGAACTGAACTGAACTCCCCATTTAAAAGTAGGTCTTTATTCATTTGTACCTAGCGATGAAGACTCAAAATGATCTGTTGCTGCCTATTCAATAATAACATTAGTACACTAAACTAAATCAGACCTTGTTGCTAAGTCAGATTTAGTAGATGGTAATTTGAATTAAATGTCCTGGATGTCTAGACATTAGACTCTTCTCCTAACCTGGTCTCCAGGAAGCACTTGCGCTTTTATTGGTGAGGACCTACCTGGTTCTTGACCTCATGCATTTTTGACCTCTGTTAAGTGCATTCATTCTTACACTTGATTTTTCTGGCCTAAAGATGTCTGTTCTCTCTGCTCTACTCCTGTGGAAGAGTAGAGCATTCACACCTTTTTACCCAGAAAAGTGGAAATTAGAAAAAGTGAGCCAAAATTTTTACTCAATTGACATCCAAAAGGTTAATAATGGTCTAAAGCACTATCTCCCAAATCTGTTTCATAATTACTTTAGGAGCTTTTTAAAAGAATAGATACGCAACCCTTTTGCCGAATTTCTTAAATCAGAATCTTTAAAGTGGACCCTGGAAATCCTTATTTTAATGTTACTCAAGAAATTCTGGTACACCTAAACCATCATCATTTCACAGACTAATCTTATAGAGTCACTATTTAAAATAAATACGTGACAGGGAAATAAAAATCTTATGTTAGTTGGTTGGGCAAAGTGTAAAAAGTTATGGTGCATACTATAGGTGACTCAAACATTCATGACAGCAGCAGAAGTTTCTTTTCCTGCCTCTTTTTAAACCCTCCATTTAAAAATAAGAAGTATAGTACATTTTCTTACCTTTTCTAACTGTGCAAGATAATTAATGTACCTGGAAATAGGCTTACATTTAAAAACGATTAGCATATAGTGGCTATACAAATTGGGTTAGTTTCACATGAAGGAAGGTGATTGCACCACCCCAAAAAAGGTAAAAGCAGACAGAGAGCAAAAGGCAGTGGTATTTAAGATGCTGAAACAAGACAGGTGAAGAGGAAATTGATGACAGGTCCAGATAATTTGACCTGACTCTTTGGTCAAAAATAATGACTTGCGTGGCCGAGAAGGCAGCGCGGCGGATGGTGGCCCGAGAGCAGCGCCCGTATTGTGGCCTATGGACCGCCGCCGCCGCCACCGCCGCTGGCGGAATGAGCTAGAGATGTGGGACATTTGGATTTGGGATGTAAATTCACTTGAAAAGCCACTTTGGGTTATGAAAGTGACTTCTGATGAAACTGGATTGGAATAATTTTCATGATCTTTGTATATATATATATATTTTCTTTTTTTTAATTTTGCCTTTGACTTAAAGTGGCATGAGAAAATTTGCATACTACAAGATGGTCCTAGCTACCTTCCGGATTTGGGTACTCCTGGATATGTTCCTGCTGATTTACTTTAGTGAATGCAACAAATGTGATGAAGAAAAAGAGAGAGAGAACTTCCTGCTGGGGATGTTCTAGAGCCAGTACAAAAGCCCCATGAAGGTCCTGGAGAAATGGGGAAACCAGTCGTCATTCCTAAAGAGGATCAAGAAAAGATGAAAGAGATGTATAAAATCAATCAGTTCAATTTAATGGCAAGTGAGATGATTGCACTCAACAGATCTTTACCAGATGTTAGGTTCAGTTCAGTCTCTCAGTCGTGTCTGACTCTTTGCGACCCCATGAATTGCAGCATGCCAGGCCTCCCTGTCCATCACAAACTCCCGGAGTTTACTCAAACACATGTCCATCGAGTCGGTGATGCCATCCAGCCATCTCATCCTCTGTCATCCCCTTCTCCTCCTGCCCCCAATCCCTCCCAGCATCAGGGTCTTTTCCAATGAGTCACTCTTCGCATGAAGTGGCCAAAGTAGTGGAGTTTCAGCTTCAGCATCAGTCCTTCCAATGAACACCCAGGACTGACCTCCTTTAGGATGGACTAAAGGATGTTAGGTTAGAAGGGTGTAAAACAAAGGTGTATCCAGATAACCTTCTTAAAACCAGTGTGGTGATTGTTTTCCACAAATGAGGCTTGGAGCACACTTCTGCGAACTGTCCATAGCATCATTAATTGCTTACCAAGACACATGCTAGAAGAAATTGTTCTAGTAGATGATGCCAGTGAAAGAGACTTTTTGAAAAGACCTCTAGAGAGTTACGTGAAAAAATTAAAAGTACCTGTTCACATCATTCAAATGGAGCAACGTTCTGGATTGATCAGAACTAGGTTAAGAGGCGCTGCTGTGTCTCAAGGTGAAGTGATCACCTTTTTAGATGTGCACTGTGAGTGCACAGTGGGGTGGTTGGAGCCTCTCTTAGCCAGGATCAAACATGACAGGAGGACAGTGGTCTGTCCTATCATAGATGTGATCAGTGATGATACTTTTGAGTACATGGTAGGTTCTGACATGACCTATGGTGGATTCAACTGGAAGCTCCACTTTTGCTGGTATCACTTTCCCTAAAGAGAAATGGACAGAAGGAAAGGTGATCAGACTTCCTGTGAGAACACGTACAATGGCAGGAGGCCTTTTTTCTATAGACAGAGATTAGTTTCAGGAAATTGGAACATATGATGCTGGGATGGATATTTGGGGAGGAGAAAACCTAGAAATTTCCTTTAGGATTTGGCAGTGTGGAAGAACTTTGGTGACTGTTACTTGCTCACGTGTTGGACATGTGTTTCGGAAATCTACACCCTGCACATTTCCAGGAGGCAGAGTATCAATAAAAATAACAGACAACTTGCAGAAGTGTGGATGGATGAATTCAAGAATTTCTTCTATATAATTTCTCCAGGTGTTACAAAGGTAGATTATGGAACTATATCATCAAGACTTGGTCTAAGGCACAAACTCGAATGCCGACCATTCTCTTTGTACCTAGAGAATATTTATCCTGATTCTCAGATTTCGCATCAGTATTTCTCTTTGGGAGAGTTACGAAATGTGGAAACAAATCAGTGTCTAGATAACACGGCTAGAAAAGAGATTGAAAAAGCTGGAATTTAACTGTCATGGTATGGGAGGTAATCAGGTTTTCTCTTACACTGCCAACAAAGAAATTAGAACAGATGACCTTTGCTTGGATGTCTCCAACCTTAATGACCCAGTCACAATGCTCAAATGCCACCACCTAAAAGGCAGCCAGCTTAGGAAGTATGACCCAGTGAAACTGACCCTGTAGCATGTGAATAGTAACCAGTGCCTGGATAAAGCCACAGATGAGGATAGCCATGTGCCCAGCATCAGAGACTGCAATGGAAGCTGGTTCCAGCAGTGGCTTCTTTGAAATGTCACCCTTCCAGAAATATTCTGAGACCAAATTTGCAAAAAAAAAAAAAGGAAAACATAAGGATTGACTGGGCTACCTCAGCATACATTTCTGTCACATTCTTTTTATTTTTTTTATTAGTTGGAGGCTAATTACTTCACAACATTTCAGTGGGTTTTGTCATACATTGATATGAATCAGCCATGGATTTACATGTATTCCCCATCCCGATCCCCCCTCCCACCTCCCTCTCCACCCGATTCCTCTGGGTCTTCCCAGTGCACCAGGCCCGAGCACTTGTCTCATGCATCCCACCTGGGCTGGTGATCTGTTTCACCATAAATAGTATACATGCTGTTCTTTTGAAATATCCCACCCTCACATTCTCCCACAGAGTTCAAAAGTCTGTTCTGTATTTCTGTGTCTCTTTTTCTGTTTTGCATATAGGGTTATCGTTATCATCTTTCTAAATTCCATATATATGTGTTAGTATGCTGTAATGTTCTTTATCTTTCTGGCTTACTTCACTCCGTATAATGGGCTCCAGTTTCATCCATCTCATTAGAACTGATTCAAATGAATTCTTTTTAATGGCTGAGTAATATTCCATGGTGTATATGTACCACAGCTTCCTTATCCAGTCATCTGCTGATGGGCATCTAGGTTGCCTCCATGTCCTGGCTATTATAAACAGCTGTCACATTCTTAAGTAGCAAAAAAAGGAAAAGTTCTTTCCTCCTGCAGGGTGTAAGGTTTATCAGCCATTAAAATTTAGACTGCCCCAACTTTCACTAGCTGTGAACCAGCCTTCCTGTCCAAGGACAGGCAGCTACATAGTAGCGAGACTGGTTGATGTTTACAAGATTGAAAGAGTTGTTCATCAAGAGTCATCATAAAGAATACTCAGACTGAAACAATCTATGAACTGTGCTTTCCAGAGAGATGCACCTTTTATGGTTTGCTTGCACGTCAGTGATTTCTGCTGAATGTGCTGTCATAATGAAGAGATGTCTAAGAATTTTTTTCTGATTAGAACTGGTAGACAGTATATAAAATACTGATATAAAAATAAATGAAAAAGAACTGGAACCAGATTCAGAAGCATGAAAACATTTTCACAATTTAAAAAACAAACTATATTAAACAAGATTTAAAGGAAATTAAAGCAGAACTCTGAGAAGTACAGTTTGTTGTAGTATAGTATCAAATTTCTATATAGATTTTATACCTCAGTGGGGAAAAATATCTGATTCCAACAACATTCATTCTGTTTTCATCTATGATAGTCATGGATTTTTTTTTCCCTTGGAGTGCTGAAATTGAGCTGAAAAAAGTGGCTCTTTGAATGTAGTTTTAATTGCTTTCTACAGTTTTTTTTTTTTTTTTGTTTGTGGGCTGTTGGAATTGTAATTTTTAATTGCCTTCAAAAAATGGGGATTTAAAGTGGTGTCTGGTCTTACTGAAAAAGTTAGATAGCTCAGCTGTTCATGGGTCAACTGGCTTACAGGCTTTCCTCACACAAACACAAATTTCTAATTTGAGTTTCAACTTCCTAGCTTGATTCAACTGATTATGCTTTACACCCAAGATTCATGCTACTGCAGTACAGATTTGTTTTCACAGCAATAAATCTTCTGTTCTTTGTTTATGATTCCAGTCAACAAAAGGCCTGCAGAAGTGACTTATAATTTGGGTATTTGGAGATGGTATGTTCGATGGTTTTTTTGAAAACTTTTTTCACTCCATGTTTAGATGTGCTTCATTGTCAAGTGCATATTTAGATTAGGTTCTTGAATTGTAATGTTGATCTGCTGTTTTTTTTTTTTTTTTTGACAAAATCTGACTGAAAATGTTAAAAAATCACTTGGCATCTGGGGTTGATACATTTCATTCATTCATTTAAAGACAATTATTGACCTCCTTATGTGCACTGGGTTTGTATCAGTGTAGAAGATCAGGTCCCTGCCTTTGAGAAGCTTACATTCTTGTCAGAGAAACAGATAATAAGTGATTAAAGCTTAATAAGTACACTTGGAGAAACTTCTTTGACCTGCAAAGAGCATTTTAGAAAACCTAATAGCTAACATTATATTAATACTTAATGGTGAAATTGAAAGCTTGTCCCATAAACTCAGAAACAAGGCAAAAATGTGTGTTCTTACCACTTCTATTCAATATTGTATTGGAAGTGTTAGTGCAATCACACAAAGAAAAGAAATAAATGGCATCTACATTGATAGAAGTATATTGTTTTTCATTGACTATGAAATGATAATCTATATAGAAAATTCAATGAAATCTACAAAAAAGGCTACTAGAATTAATAAGTGAGTGTAAACTATTAATAAACATAAACTTCAATGAAACAGAGTTAGGCAACCAGAAAGGAAACTTTCTTGCTCTGCCACGGTAGTAGAGCCCAGCAACAAGATAAGCTCCTCTTCTATCCTGGCAAGCACTCAGCCCATGAAAAACCATGGACTCTATTTTCTGTAGCCTTCTCCTTCCCTTGACCATGCAGGGAGCTGATGTGGGTCATCATGATTGCAGACACTGAATTGCAATTCTAGGCTGATTCTGAATAAACTCCTTTTTTTCTTCCTGGAGAAATATCTGACAGTCTATTTGTTTCAAGTCAACATGAATTTTGCAGGATTTTAAGATCAAAGAATCTTATACAAAAATATCTTGTATTTTATATACAGGTATTAGTGACAGGCAGAAATTGGTATTAAAATGCTATTTACAGTAGCTTCAAAAATATTAAATAGAGATAACCTTGATAAAAGATATGAAAAAATAATAGCTATGAGAAAGTAAGAATTTTGGAGTAGGAAATTGCAACCCACCCGAGTATTCTTACCTGGAAAATTCCATTGACAAAGGTAAACCTGATAAAAGATATGAAAGACCTATAGAATGGAAACCAAAAACATAGCTGTGGGACATGAAAGGTAAATAAATGTAAAAATATAACTTGTTCATGGGTTGGAAACCAGTATTGGTGTGGAGAAAATGGAGCCCTCCGACACTGTTGGTGGGAATGTAAATTGATACAACCACCATGGAGAACAGTATGGAGGTTCCTTAAAAAACTAAAAATAGTACTACTATATGATTCAGCTTCCTTGGTGGCTCAGTCAGTAAACAATCCGCTTGCAAGTGTAGGAGACTGCCTGCAATGCAGGAGATCTGAATTTGATCCTTGGATTGGGAAGATCCCTTGGAGAAGGAAATGGCAACTCACTCCAGTTTTCTTGCCTGGGAAATCCCATGGAGAGAGGAGCCTGGTAGGCTACAGTCTGTGGGGTTGCAAGAGTCAGACAAAACTTAGAGACTAAACCACTAACACCACCGCCATAGGATTCAGCAGTCTCACTCCTGGGAATATATCCAGAGAAAACCATAAATCAGAAAGATACATGTAACCAATGCTCAGTGCAGCACTATTTACAATAACCAAGACATGGAAGTAGCATAAATGTCCATCGAGAGAGGAATGGATAAAAAAGATGTGGTACATAAACACAATGGAATGTTACTCAGCCATAAATAAGAACAAAATATTGCCATTTACAGAAACATGGGTAGATGTAGAGATTATTAAACTAAGTGAAGTCAGGCAGAGGCATATCATATGATACCACTTATATATGGAATCTAAAAAATGGTACAAATGAACTTATTTACAAAACAGTAACAGACTTACAGACTTTGAAAACTTATGGTTACCAAAGGAGAAACATGGTGGGGGGGAAGAGATAAATTAGGAATGTTGGATTAGTGTGTGCACACTACTATATATAATACAGGTAATCAACAAGGACCTACTGTATAGCACAAGGAACTCTACTCAATATTCTATAATAACCTACAGGGAAACGAATCTGAAAAAGAATGGGTATATGTATATGTATAACTGAATCACTTTGGTGTACACCTGAAACTAATGCAGCATTGTAAAGCAACTATGTAAGTGTTGTTAAGTGTTAGTCGCTCAGTCATGCCCGACTCTTTGTGACCCATGGACTGCAGCCCACCAAGCTCCTCTGTCCATGAGATTTTCCAGGCAAGAATACTGGAGTGGGTTGCCATTTCCTTCTCCAAAAAACTCCAATATAAAATAAAGAATTTTAAAAATTGAAGTATAGAAATTATTCACAAAATTATATGTTTCAGGTGTAAAAGAGATTATCCTTAAAGTTATTATAAAATGTTGGCTATAATTCCTTGTGCAGTACAATATATCCTTGTAGCTTATTTATCTTATACAAAGAAGTTTGTATCCTACCACTATCTTGCCCCTCCCCTTTTCCCTCTCCCCACTGATAACCACTACTGTAGTTTGTTCTATGTATTAAGAGTCTGTTTCTGTTGTGTTCATTCATTTTTCTTTTATTTTTAGGCTTCACATATAAATGATAACATATAGTATTTGTCTTTCTCTGTCTTGACTTATTTCACTAAGCTAATATCCTCCACATCCATATACAATGTTGAAAATGGCAAAATTTCATTTTCTTTATGGCTGGGTGGTATTTCATTGTGTGTGTGCATGTGTGTGTGTATCACATCTTCTTTATTCATTCATCTGTTGATGGGTGCTCATGTCTGCTTCTATGTATCAATTATTGTAAATAATGCTGCTGTGAACATTTGGGGTGCATTAATCTTTTAGAATTAGTATTTTTGCTTCCTTTAGATATACCTGGAGTGAAATTTCTGGATCAGACAGTTTGATAGCTTCTTACAGAGTTAAGCATGCATGTCCCATTTGATAAAGCAATTTCACCCTTAATTTTTTACCCAAAAGAAAAAATGGATATCCCCAAAAAAGTCTTGTACACAATGTTTCTAGCATTTATATTTCTAATGACCAATGATTGGAAACAGCAAATGTCCGTCAATAGGTGAATGGGTAAATTCCTCTCTGAGTTGAATCTGTCTTGGGACCTATTGGCTTCATGTACCTGGATGACCATATCTTTCCTAGGTTGGGAAGTTTTCAGCTATTATTTATTTTTTATAAAATTCATTTATTTATTTTATTTTTGGCTGCTGAGTCTTCACTGCTGTGCACGGGCTTTCTCTAGTTGTGGTAAGTGGGGGCTACCCTCTGGTTGTAATGCCTGGGCTTCTCATTGTGATGGCCCCTCTTGTTGCGGGGCATGGGCTTAGTTGCTCTGCAGCATTTGAAATCTTCCCTACTGGGGGTCAAACAGGTGTCCCCTGCATTGCAAGGTGAATTCTTAACCATTAGACAACCATGAAACCCCTCGTATGTCTAATATTTGTCTCAATTGATATCCTTTGCCCTGGGTGGCAGTGGTTGGTTAATTTGCCTTTTTATGTTTTTGAGGAATATCCTCCATGTGGCTGTTTCTCTGAAAGAATTCTAAGTTAGGTGAAATGAAGGCAAACCCTCTGTTGAAATGTTTTATTTAGGGAATCCCTAGATAGGTCAAAAGAAACAGGAAACTTTTGAGAATGAGGTCCATTCTGTTTCCTCTGGAACCGGGAATCCCTTCTAGGAATATGGCCTGCTATCTTTAAAATGCTTCTGAGCTGAGGCAATCTGGGCAAAGGGGATGTGGTGAAGGTAAGCTAAAATGTCACAAGTTTCTCCTACCATGTTTTGTTTGCCTTTTTTTTTTTTTGATGAGTATTCATTTGGTTGTTGCAAATTTTTGAATATCTTCCAGAATTTTAATAAAGCTGATTCTGATAATTTTTTGTATTTTTAACTGTATTTTCAGTTTCTCTGTAGAGGAATGGGTTTTTGAAGTTCCCTGCTCTATCATTTTTATTGAGAGATGAGTGGTAAAGCTAAAAAAACCTAAGAGAATTCACACAAAAATTCTCTTTCCCCCTTTGTTGCATAGGGAGATTGATTTTGGTGACAGGCTCATAGGATGCTAATAAAATGTTGATAATATTCCATGTTTTTCTACTGTGAATAAAGAAATTCACAGATATTTCTGAATTTCATATTCTGTAAACTTATAAAATTCTTTATACATTACAGAGATGTTTATGTATGCATGGCATATCATATAATTTAAAAATGGATTTTTGATAGATTTATTATTGTCTCTAATAAGATCCTTTCTAGAACTGTTTTTTTTTTTTTTAATATCTTGAACCTATGTGAGAACAAGGCAGTTTAAAACATGAATCTAGCAATAGGGGAAAAATTGATGTAACTGTAACCCACCAGACTCTTCTGTCAATGGAATTCTCCAGGCAAGAATACTGGAGTGGATTGCCATTTCCTTCTCCAGAGGATCTTCTCTACCCAGGGATCGAACCTGGGTCTCCTACATTGCAGGCAGATTCTTTACCATCTGAGCCACCAGGAAAGCCCTACTGTTTATTCACAAAGAAGACAATATTAAGTTATGAGGAATATATGTTTGTATTCATTTGATTAGAAAGTTATAAAATTTTAAGAGAATTAAAAATATTTATATAATATAATCAGTTTAAAGAAATTAAAACCATTATATATTTATGCATTTGAATGCTTATGTATGTTAGAAACTGATCAGTATTAAACTTGTGATTTGTAGGAAATGGGATTGTGAGAAAGAAGGATGGGAACATTTACCCTTAATTTTACACTTGTATGTATTGTTTGAAAAATTTATGACAACTGTACATTATTTTGTAATAAAAGCACATATCAAAATGTAGTTTTAAAAACCGATAGTTTCTTAAATATTAAAAACATAAATAACTAGTTAGCTTTGTGACTAAAACATTTAAATCTAGTGAGGACTGATCAAGAACTAGTTCACTCATCCATTTCCAAAAACTGTTTCTTCACTACCTGCTTACTACTTAGTTAACACGCTGATGCTGGGGATAAAAATGAAAAATAGTGTCCTTATCTTCAAAGGGCTTATAGTCTAAGGAAAGAGACGCAAACACATAATAGACCTACCACAAAGCATCTGCAAGTACAATGAGGGAATGTGATCTGGTGTATTCTAGATGCATTATACAGGGACACATAGTTGAACCTGGGGATATTAGAAAGGTTTTCCTGGTGGAAGTGATGTGTGAGTTGAATCTTAATGAAAGATATAAACACACATTCAACATCTAGTAAGTTGCAACAGTAGGATACTTGTGACCTGTTGAGTTTTATACAAAATATTTCTGTTCCTTTTTCAGCTAATGAGTTCAGCTGAGTCATTAAAATATTGGGGCTCAATTAAGGCAGAACTGTGATGGATATTTCAAGCTATCTTTAGTAGCTTTCCAAGCACATTTTCTGATTCCTTTTCCTACCTTTTTTTAGATCCCTCTACCCACCTTTGAAGCATAGTACTGTCCAGTTGCCCAGGAGGACTTTCAAAGAGATACCTTTTGGTCTTCAGGTGAGAGTTTTATTCCATTTTTAAACTACAGCAATGTTTAAACATTTGTACTTGTAACTATTTAATGGGATGATTTGGACATTGGGAGGTATAAACATAAAGGAACTTTAGTTTTTCTGACCATGTCTACTGCAAATACTTTGGGATGTTCTGTTTGTTTCCACTTGTGGGTATTATCTTGGACAAATATGATAGTTTTTCTGATTACTTTTAGTATTAATACATAGATTTTTTAAATCCAGGTGCAATCTGAAACCAAATTTTAATTTTTCGTACATACCAATGCATATATATGGAATCTAGAAAGATGGTAACGATAACCCTATATGCAAGACAGCAAGAGAGACACAGATGTATTGAACCGTCTTTTGGACTCTGTGGGAGAGGGCGAGGGTGGGATGATATGGGAGAATGGGATTGAAACATGTAAGTTATCATATGTGATACAAAGCACCAGTCCAGGTTTGATGCATGATACAGGATTCTCGGGGCTGGTACACTGGGATGACCCAGAGGGATGGGATGGGGAGGGAGTTGGGAGCAGGGTTCAGGATGGGGAACACATATACACCCATGGCAGATTCAAGTCAATGTATGGCAAAATGAATACAATGTTGTAAAGTAAAATAAACAAATAATTTAAATACAATTTTTTTTTGTACAAATTAAAACTTATTCCTCAAGATAGTCTGACTCAGGCTTCTACTTCTTTTGATCTGCTTTTTTCCCCTCTGTTCTTTCATTTCTCCCTTCCCATGCGTCTATACTGCCTCTGGTTACTTTAGTTTGAGAGGGGAGAGAAGTAATGGTAGAAAGCCTTCTCCTTTACTGGTATTGTTGTATTACAGGCTTGACAAAAGTTTGTGTGTTAATTTTCATTTCATAGATTTGTTTATTTTTTTGGTGAGGAGGGGAGCACCCTAAACTGCAGTTCCCCGATGTGGGCAATACTTCATTGACTGGCTACTTATGATTTCTTTCATTTCTGGATTCTAGTGACCCATTCCATATAGACTAACTTTGGGGATTGCCTTACTTCTCCAAGTAGTACTTTGGGGAGGGATCTCTTTCAAGATGTTTCAAATTTGTTACCTTCTATGAGTTTCAACTAGGCCAAAAAATTCTGTATTTGTGATATTATTGGTGAGAATTCAGTTTCCTCCAGTTATAGCCCAGTTCTTTCTACTCTGCTCTCATAGCTAGCTCTTCTATAGTCTTTACATTTTTTTTTTCCAGGTGTGAACTAAGGACAGAACATGTGTCTCTTAAACTCCAGGGGACAAGGGCAAGCCCTCTGAGTGGATCTCTTGATGTAATTTTAATTTTCCTTATGAGAATTGCATACTGACAACTCATCAACAATATTCTTACTCCTAGTTTCAAACAAACTTCTAGCCCTCCCCTTGTACACTATTGATGAAGATGATGAACTAAAAATTGTAACACTGACTTAATAATCTCTTACTGTATCCAACAGTGATGTGTGGAGTTTTGCCAAAAATTCAGGACAATGGACATCTTATGAGTTATGTGTCTTTTAAAAAATTTATATGGCTGTGCCAGGTCTTAGCTGTGGCACTTGGGATCTTTGTTGCCCTGTGCTGGATCTTTAGTTGCAGTATGCAGGATCTAGTTCCCCGACCAGGAATCTAACCTGGATCCCTTGCATTGGGAGCACAGAGTCTTAACCACTGGACCACCAAGGAAATCCCTGTTATGTGTCCTTTAAACAAAGTGTTAGACATCCATGTAAGCAAATAACCAATTTGATTTGTATCTCTTAAAGTTGTGTGGCCAGAGATTTCACATTGAAAAAGTTGAAATCTTCCTTGAAGCAATTATTAAGAATTTTTAAGAGTTATTTTTACCATGTGGTCAGGTGGCAGTCTCTTCCTATGGAACCACATTTATGAAACTAAAAGTGCATCAGAAAATAATCAAATATGTGATGAATCTTGTTGTTCACAAAAGTACCATGATGATTATGAATAGAACCAAATCTGTTTGGATTGGAAGAAGAAGATTATTTTACCACTTGCAGGAAGAGAGTCATCGAGTTTCACAAAACCTTTTCATGAAGTTTGCATAATTCTCATTCCACAGAGGACCTGATGGAGGGCAAATTTCATGTCCCTATTGCGTAGGCTGTAGATGAAGGGATGTAAGACTGGTGTCACTACAGAGTATATCAGTGTGATGATTTTATGCATAGCAACTGAGTTGCCAGATGTGGGCCTCACATACATCACCATAATGGTTCCATAGAACAGAGATACAACGACTAAGTGGGATCCACAAGTAGAGAAGGCCTTTTGCCGCCCAGATGAAGAAGGAACCCGAAGCACAGCTCTGACCACCAAGGTATAGGATCCAAGGATGTACAAAATGGTCAGAGTGATGATAAGAGAGCTCACAGAATGGAATACATGCTCTATTATGGGTGAACTGGCACAGGACAATGCCATCAGTGGGTCCACATCACACAGAAAGTGATCAATGATGTTGGGACCACAATAGGGTAGTTGAGAAATGAAAAGAATAGGAACTGAATATCCTAAGAAACCAGTGAGCCAACAAAGAGACACTAGAATGGCACAGAGCTTCCTAGTCATGATGGTGGGATAGTGCAGTGGACGACAGATGGCAAGGTAACGATCATAAGCCATGACACAGAGGAAGAAGCATTCAGTTGTGCCCAGGGAAAAGAAGAAGTAGAATTGAGTGAAGCAACCAGAGAAGGATATGGTTTTGGTTTTGGAAAGAAAATTGACCAGCATATTGGGGACTGTGCAGGTCACATACCAGACCTCTAGGAAGGAGAAGTTGGCCAGGAACACATACATAGGGGTATGGAGTCGGTGGTTCCACCTCACAGCACAAATGATGGCTATGTTCCCGGTTAGAGTCAAGATGTAGACCAACAGAATCATTGAGAAGAAGATGATCTGCATTTTCCAGGGACCAGGAAAGCCCAACAAGACAAACTGTGTCACAGTAGATATTCCTGACTTATTCATGGTCCCCAGACTGTGAAAAGAAGACAGATAGACAACTCAACTGCTAAGGCATTTGAAACTTTTCTTAGGACAGGCAGTTTGATTCATTCAGGAAAATGTATCAAGTATTCTAAAACATGTCTTGCATAAATCTTGTCCTATTCTGAATAAGCCCTCTGGCCCTGACTCTTTGTAAATATATAATTCTAGGCTGCTCGAACTTTCTTTGCCAGTGGGCCAAATCTGGTAAATTTCATCTTTTCAAATACAGAAATCTTGAAATAGAGATAAAAGTTATTTGTCTATGTCTTTTTTTTTTTTCCTTCAGTAAAAGCTTCATATATATAAGGGCAATTAATGCCATTCAGTTCAAAATGAAAGGACACATATGCTGTCATTTAAAAATAGATTGAATCTGACACTTCTTACAGATTTCAGTGATTTTAGCTCTGGCATTATTATTTCAGATTCTCTCTCTCTTTTTCTTGAACTATTTCCATTAGGAGATCTTCTATCACTTTTCCCCTATGATACCAGAAGAAAATAAAAAAGAATATTCAGGTTATAAATTATTTATATATTTTGCGATCTTCTATTTAAAGACATTTATATTGTACCATGGCTTATTTACAACTCAGTATTTAATCCTTTATTTTTCACAGTGAAAGTCATTATTATTCACCCTATTATGATTAATTTCACATGATAATTTATCACAAGGCTTCCCTGGTGGCTCAGATGGTAAAAAGTCTGCCTGCAATGCAGGAGACCCAGGTTCATTTCCTGGCTTGGGAAGATCCCCTGGAGAAAGGTATGGCAACCCATTCCAGTATTCTTGCCTGGAAAATCCCATGGACCAAGGAGCTTGGGTGGGCCACAGTCTATGGGGTCGCAAAGAGTCGGATGTGACTAAGTGACTAACGCTTAATTTATCTGGTTTCATATACACTTAAAATATATGTCATTAAGGATGAATATTCTTTGGAAGGACTGATACTGAAGTTGGAACTCCAATACTTTGGCCACCTGATGAGAAGAACTGACTCATCTGAAAAGACCCTGATGCTGGGAAAGATTGAAGGCAGGATGAGAAGGAGATGACAGAGAATGAGATGGTTGGGTGGCATCATTGACCCAATGGACATGAGTCTGAGTAAACTCCAGGAGATGGTGATGGACAGGGAGGCTTGGTGTGCTGCAGTCCATGGGGTCACAAAGAGCCAGACATACTGAATGACTGAACTGAAGGATGAATATAACATATGAGATGTATTGCAAAAAAAAAAAAATTAAAATAATCAAGAGACTTTCTTCTAAAGCTCTTATTGCTGTCACAAGTTCTCTTAAAATTCACTATTTGAAAGATTGTATTTTAGTCTGTTTATTTATTTATGTAAAGATATTTATTTATTTGGCTGCACTGGGTCTTAGTTGTAGCATGCAGGGTCTTTAGTTGCAGCATGAGAACTCTTAGTTGTGGCATGTGGGGGTCTAGTTCCCTGACCAGGGGTTGAACCCGGTTCCCCTGGATTGGTAGCTCAGAATCTCAGCCACTGGGCCACCAAGGAAGTCCCACTTTATTTAAACAATATCTCTCAATTTTCAAAATAACAGAAAACAATTGAATCGAAGATGTTTTAAAAATAATTATTTACTAACATTCCAAAATTTGCCCTTATTTCCTTTAGAATATCATCATCAAAGAAGATATCTTTTTAAGAATCAAACACAACTCAGAATAAAGATCATAATGGTGCTGTTAACATAATGAAATCTCTAGACATCTTTTAACAAGATATCTTTAGTTTTTTTGACTAATAAGAGGAAATTTTCCTTAAAAATAATTTTGGTAAAGTGGTATATGAAAGTAAAAGTGAGTGGTATATACAGAATATTTATAGTATTCATTTAACATAATCAAATAGAAAAAAATTCCTTCTACTCAGTGAGGCTATATATTTAATATATATGTCTTATTTAAAGATAAGCATATTTATAATGATATAGATGTTGCAGGCTCATTAAATTAGTAATGCATAAAATGAGCTATAATCCTCATCTAAAAGCAAACATAAGCTTCCCATTGAGCAGCTTGTGTCAGAGCAGTTTGTAGTCCTGTGAACAAGAAACCAGGAAGAGAAGGAAATTGAAAGATGGAGATAAATTCTTTTTAATTTTTTAAACTGGGATGATTATGAAGAGCTAAACTAACTTTCATTGATGCCCATTTTGGTGAGACATTTGAAAGGAGGGCTCCCCACTATTGGAACCTGGTGCTTTTTAAGCTAGTGTCCACTCTTCTTAACAACACAAGAAAGTGGTGAAACAAAGAGTAGCCACTTACCTCTGGAATAGCAGCAACAGATGACTTGAATTCACAGTCTGAATCACAGACTATGACTCAAAACTTCAAGTATTTGAGCTACAGACCGCTTTTTTTGACATTAAAAAAAAAAAAAAAAAAAAGAAAACCTCACAAAAAAACTCACTCAACTGTAGTGAAAACATTGTAAATTAATTTCACAGATCATTTCCATCATAATTATGAGAAGCGGTACTTAATATAGTAACCATTAAACCCTGTGTGAATCTGTCTTCATGTACACTGCTTTGATTTTATTATTAGAAGAATTTCTTAATGCTGCTTTTCCTGAAGTTGCAGATGGGTGGACAAAGGTGGAGAAGCTAGCTAAAGAGAGGATACCAAGAAAACCCCTCCTCTTCTATTTTCTCTTGGGTTCAACTCCAGTGGATGGAGCTAGTTCCATACTATTTTGTTCAAAGTATCTAGTAAAGTCATACCATTGCTGATGACCCAGCCACTTCCTAAAAAGGGAGACATGTGGATGACTGGTACCTTTTAGTGTGCTAATTTTGGAGAATGTGAGTTCCATGGTGATCTAAATTCTCTGAATTTTTTTTTTTGTTGTTCTCAAGTTGAAAGAGAAACCAATATTCTTTGATACTCAACCTCTTGAGTATATCATATGTACAGATGTATAGGAAAACAGGCCTACCTGTGGTGTATAATAGCATCAGTACCCAGCAGGGAAGATGTCTCCTAAATAGAAGGATGCTTTCCTAGATCATCCTGGGGAGTCCATAGATTCTCCTTCACTGGTCTTAATGTGGAAGCCCTGGGTGAGAACTTCATGCATATCTTATTTCACTTCTCTTCCACCATAAGATTCTGGTGGTCTGCTTCCTACAGACTATGTTGTAATTATATGCTGGTCTTCACGTATGCATCATTTTGGCCACTGTTGGGAATTGTTATTTTTTTCTTAAATGTGATCCTATAACTTTTCATGCTTCCCCTAAGGACCTTCTTACTTCTTGCCTGGAGGTTTCATTAATATTTCTGGTAGGTTGGCTCATAGGGATTATTAGAAATAATGTGCTACACTGACTCTGGGGGGACACTGTGGTCTTCTTAAGTCTGTGTTTTTCAAGCAAGTGTATGTGATTTTGTGCTGTGGGATTACAAAAAGTGCCTAATTAATATCTTCTGAGGAAGGGACAGTTTTACTCAGAGGAGATAATTTTGTATTATGCCAAATATGTGTATATGCCATGAAACAAAAAGTATAATTTTTAAGATAAATTTTTAATTTAAAAGAAATATTGTCTCTACATGCCCCATGTTTTCTGACCACAGGTGCCAAACATGCTTTGGTGGTGGAAAGGTCTGAGAAACACTGTACTAGAGTACTTCATCACCTAGCACCAATGGGCCTATCTCCCTGTTCTCCCTATGAAGGCCTAATTTCATTCCCAGTATGGCCATAGCTAAGGAGGTGTTCTCTCATTTTAAGTAGATCGGCTCTTAGTTTCTGGTTTTCCTGTCACAGCATGGGGTTTGGGCACAAAAATGGAATTTGTTATCGGTATAATTCCCTCTAAACATTTTTCTTAGACTTTGTCTGATGGCCTTCTGAGAAGCACAAAAATATGTTTAAGGCATTGTTATTCCATACTACCAGTGATAATGGGGTTGTCACAATTGATTTAGGAGGAAGCAGTGTGAGTAAAAATGCACATTTAGGAAAAAGATTATTCAAGGTAAAATAAGAAGATTGATCTGGGTAAAGTGCAGGGCCTTAGTGGATAAGCAGGAGAGAAGACTGAATGGAATATCTATTGAGTGAGCATTTGGAAGGCAGGAAGAAGAGTTTGTACTTTATCTGTAAGTCATAGAGGTATGAAGTATACTCTGTTTTTGATGTGAAGACAACCTCAAACAATGGATAATATCCATGACTATGTATTTTATTTGGTGGCCTGTTGACCCACTTTTTTTAAGAATACTTATTTTCTGAATTTAGAGGATTGCACCCATTCTTGAAAGGCTCCCAGTACACATTCATTTGATTCTTTCACCAGATAAGATTAAACCAGAAAAGATACATCACACTTACATAAAAAATATTTATCTATCTCTCTATATATAATAACACCATATAATTACTCAGTGATGTTGTACATGTTTAAAATGTTTATTCAACATTTATCATTGAAGAGTTGAACTTGAACTGCTAAGGAACTGTGAAAAACAAGGCTTTCCCTTTATTGTGAGTCAAAATATGACTTATTGTTGCCATTCTCTATCATTGTTACTATAAATAGTTAAGGTCAGAAATGACGAATTCTGCTTCTCTTTTAAAGATGTCTCAGTTTTGATTAATTCTTAATCCCAGGACTTTCTTTAGGGCATCTTTCATGTCTTTGTTTCGGAGACTGTAGATAAGTGGATTTAAGAGCGGAGTCACTGCTGAGTATACCAAAGTGATGACTTTTTGCATTCCTGCTGGGTTTCCTGATGTTGGGCTCACATACATCACCATAAGGGTTCCATAGAACAAAGACACCACCATTAGGTGGGACCCGCATGTGGAGAAAGCTTTCGTTCTACCAGCATGAGGGGGAAAACGAAGTACAGCTCTGAGTACCAGTGTATAAGATCCCAAGATGGAAAGGAAGGGGCCAAAAATAATCACTGAGTTGAAGGTGTAGCAAATAAGCTCAGTGGAAGGAGCAGGGATGCAGGCCAGTGCAAACAATGGGCCTGGGTCACACACAAAGTGGTCGATGATGTTGGGTCCACAGAAGGGAAGTTGGGAGATAAGGACAATGGGGACTGGATAGCAGAGAAATCCACTCACCCAACAAACACAGACTAGGATCACACAGAACTTCCCAGTCATGATGGAGGGGTAATGCAGTGGGCAACAGATGGCCAGGTACCGATCATAGGCCATAACTGATAGGAAGAAGCACTCTGTTGTACCAAGTGAAAAAAAGAAATAGAATTGGATGAAGCAGCCAGTGAAGGAGATGGTCTTGGTATCAGAGAGGATGTTGACCAGCATGTTTGGGACAGTGGAGGAAACATACCAGATCTCTAGGAAGGCAAAGTTTCCCAAGAAGATGTACATGGGTGTGTGAAGCCTCCTGTCCCATTTCACCGCACAGACA
Organism: Cervus canadensis; assembly: GCF_019320065.1. Taxonomy (NCBI): domain Eukaryota; kingdom Metazoa; phylum Chordata; class Mammalia; order Artiodactyla; family Cervidae; genus Cervus; species Cervus canadensis. The sequence continues at coordinate 24,186,379 of NC_057391.1, forward strand.
ATGGCCCCATTCCCCAGCAGTGTCAGGAGATAGACCACCAGGATTAATGAGAAGAAGAACATCTGCATCTCCCTTTCACCAGGGAAACCCAGAAGGACAAACTCAGTCACAAAATGCATTGTTTTGTTCTGGGATCCCAAAGCTGTTAGAGAAACTGAAGTTAACAGAGCAATGAATAATCATGAACATTTTTAGGTTTTGCTAACAAATAGCTTGGAAAGGTACAAAGGTTGGGGTTGCAAAGAGTTGGACACAACTGAGCAACTAACACTTTCATTTTTCACTTTCACTTTCAATGCCCCTTTGAGCAGTATGGAGAAGACTGCTTTATCCTTTTTTTTTTTAATAGATAAGAAAATGGAATATCAGATTTAATGAGTTTACTTGAATGTGCAAAACTTCTAGATACACTGGCTTATTTGGTTTGAAACAAATCCCACTGGTTTGAAACAAATCCTGCTTCATTTCAAATATTGCTATAACCCTGAGTCTTAGTAATGTTTCATCTTTTATGTTTAAATCATTATCCCTTGGATAATCTACATACAAATATAAACTTTAGACACATCTTTTTTGCTTTGAAATAAAGTTGAGTATAGATCTGAAGCAAATAGCTGTAGAAGTCCAATTAAAAAACATGTAAGAGTGGAAATGCAGGGTGGGAGTCTTAAGCCTGCTTGCTTTTGCTGCTCTCAGAGAGGTGCTGCAGATCCCCAGGATTCTATAAAATGGTTTGAAAACCATCTATCCATTTTTCTCTAGGTCACATTCTGCTATGTGGCTTCTGGATTTGTTGAACAGTTCAGCCCAATCCCCTCCTAAGGAGCTAGTTCTCCCAAAGCACTACTTTTTGTTGAGGAAAAAAAAAAATCTCCTTTATTACTTGGGACTCCCCTTGTTGAAGCTACACAAAATAAGTCTAATTCCTCTTCCATTATGATGATGGTGGGGACTTAAATAACTGATGGCAGCTATTATGTCCTCTATACATGATTTCTTTTGGAAGCCATCATTTTCCTGGTATGTGTCCCCCAAGCTGCACTATTTCACATCATAACTGAGCTCTTGAGGTAACTTGCAGCTGGACATGCCAATTTCTCTAGAATGTAAAACCACATGACTTCATTTTTGCTAGGAATTAAGCCCTAAATACCATAACTTGTCTGCTCATTATCTTGCTTTTACCTAATTTAATTTAATAATGAATAGAGAGGTCACTTTAGGTTGTGCCAAGATCAGAAAGATGTTTCTCATATTGGCTGATTTAGGATTTGGGACAGGACTATAAACTTGGATAATTTGCTAAAAACCTTCCTAAAACTATTTGTATAGGTTCATTTCTATGTCCTAGAGTTTCCTGGTTAAAGATCAAAATATTTGACTGGGTAAGCCACCATCAATATTTTAAAATCCATAATATATTAACTACAAAATAAGATAACTGGCTATATTACTAATGTCATTGTTAAGATACTCACAAAGTTTCATCCTTTTGCAGTTTATACAATCTTCAGAGTGCAAAAGGCTTGACTGTCAGTAGTTTAGCAAACCTGGAGCAAACTCAGAGGACAAATGTTTTATTGCCAAGGTAGCTTTGGATATTTGTATTGATTAACAGTATTTTTATAATGATGACAAAGGTTGCCTCTGTAAGTGTGACTCATAAACATGCAAATTTAAATTTTGTCCAAGCAGTTTAGTTCAATGGACTACAGTTGTAATGACCATATGTATTAAAACTTATAGGAGAGTCACAAGGTCAAATACGCTTTCCATAACTATACCTATATTTGCCAGGCCACATGTTGTCATTTTGCTTGGAAAATATAGTTACTAGGCTTTCAGCAAAAAATGTTGAATAATGAATTTAACTTGTAGCATGTTATCCATTTTACTTATTCATTTGTGTGTTTCATAAATGTTTATTTACTTTTTATTATATTTCTAGCAGTGTGAAAATTCTGGGATAATGGTAAACATAGGAAATAAAATCCATCCCTTTTTGGAATTTATGTTTTATAAAAACTATCCATATTGTCACTTACATTTGTATAGTCACACTGTATGTGACTGGAGCTTCCTCCAACTGTGTTTCACCATATACCCAGCTATGTACTGTGCACCTAAAAAAGACATATATTCCAGTTAGAACTAAACTTAGATAAATCTACGTAGTGAATGCAGTAGCATGATAACAAATTTTATTTGACATAAGTGAGATATTTTTGGCTTTTTAAGACAGAAGGTAGAGACCTGAGACATGAATTGATTAACTGCATTCACCTACTGGAAAGTTCTTGGTACCAAGATGAGAAATGTAATTTCAATTCATGGTTTTGGACCTGGAACTGAGCCTCATAAATCTTAACTCCCACTTGGTCATTTGACTTCATAATGTTTATGACCTTTTGATGTTTGTGCTGCAGTGAAATTTTAGTTACTATGGAATATAGGATCAGAGAAACATGTATAAATGAACTTCACAGATAATTTGGAATCTTTGCATCCATTTCTATTGCCTCCACCTCCAAAGTATATCTATTATAAGCTCAAATGATGAATTTATTTATTTATTTTGGCTGCCCTGTGTGACATGTGGGATTTTAGTTCCCCTGACTAAGGATTGAACTTGTGCTCCCTGCAGTGGAAGTGCAGAGTCTTAACCACTGGACTGTCAGGGGAGTCTCTTAAATGATAAATGTGAGTCCACCTCTTTCTATTCACCTCAAGTGATACAACAAATGAACAGTTGGAGAGAAGAGGAGGAAAAAGGAACCTGGCAGTTCTTTCTGTACGAACTAATAAGGAAGCTAGGTCCTCCTCTATAACTCCAACCACTTGCTTAGGATTTAAGCTACCTTGCTCAGAGGAGAGCACTTTAAAAATTATAATTGCAAGGAGTCTTCTTTCTTTAAATATTTATATTTTAAGGTTAGCCTACAGATATATCCAAAGGACAAAAGAGTCTGCTGGCCTACTTTTTTTTCAGTTTCTACTCATCACTTGTCACTGGCTGACAACTCTGAAAGAATAACAGCAACCTGCTTTAATTGCTCTAGCTGAAGGTATTTGTCAATCAAAACTTCACTGACCAATATTAGAAAGAAAGTGATTCAAGACTCAGGCTGCATTCTAACCGAAGGATAGTTAATTCTCCCTCCAGTATATCCAAGACATTTGAGCACTATTTCCCTTAAGTGAGTTATATAGTGGGAATTCTGTGATACCAGAGTGAGCCCTTAATATGAATGTTTCACCTAAGAACTCTTTGGGAGTGTGTTGGGAGAAGAGAACTGCAGGCCCTAACTCACTGTTCCTACAAAGAACAAAGGAACAAAGAGCTAACAGATTTACAGAAGAATAACGTGCAGTGGGTATACAGGAGGATGGAGGCAGACTTTCCTTCCATACCTGATGATGTGTCTGTCTCCAAGAGGAGAATGTAAGAGAATTTCCAGCCACAAGATTGTCCTCATTACCCCATCTAAAAGCTCATTCATGGATGGATAGGCACATTTGCGGCTCCAGAGACTCATTTCCTTTAGTATTCTGAACAAGATGAAGTATATTTTTCATGTCAGTGATTATTAAGTTTGCAAGTCTCTCTTGAATAGGACCCGTAGTTCCCTGGTGTGCTCATTGGGAGGCACCTGGGTCCCTGTGCATGTATCTCTGTGCATTCATCTAATTTTCCCTATATTTGTTTGTATTTCCCCAATGGTTTAACTAGTGAGATACAGAGGTCTGCATAAATATCCAAGAGAAGTCAGGAAAATTTTCTTCTTTGTGGTGATAACCTTCCTCTAAAGAACTGATCTGAGTGCAGGAAGGGAGGTAGAGAGTGGGACAGGTTAATGAGAGGGGAGATTAAAAAAAAAAGAGAAAGAGAAAGAAAGAATGTGTGTGCATTTAAGAGTGTGTGTATGTATGTTGGTGTCTGTGATCTTTTCTCCAAAGTACATCCATTTCATTCTTGGTATTTAACCTGTAAGGACTTAAGTTAAAAAAATTCTTGTCTATACAAAGTTACTTAAATTTGTTATACTTGACATACAAGAAAGAATTTCCCTTTTAAATTTTAAGGATAATTTGAACACACTTGTTTGAAAGAATTGAGTTTTCTGTAAAAGTGGATTTGCAATGCTATTGACTGACATAATGAAATATTAGTGAGAATAAAAATTTAGCACTGTAAATGGTTCAGAGACAGGGTGTGATTTCTTTCATTGATATCAGGTTAAGGAGAACAAACAAGAAGAGGCAGAGAACCTGAGGGGAAGAATTCAATCATAGCAAGAATTCAAGTAAAGAACCCTACTGAGTTTATGAGTGAGGCTGTATAAGGACAGAACAACTTCTAAAAATGTCCCTGTCCCAGCAGTATTAACATCACTCGAGAGCCTGTTAGAATACAAATTCTCAGGTCCCACCCCTACTGGTAAGTCAGAAACACTCAGTGTGGGGCCAAGAAACCCCCTTTTTGAACAAACCTTTATGTGATTCTGCCGCATGCTGAAGTTTGACAACCACTGTATAGATCATTAAAGACTGGGTTAAGGATGGGTATATTTGATGGAGCTTCTAAGTTTGGGAAGGATTTCAGTAGGATCAGGAATTAGTTGAGCAAGGTTTGGAGAAAGGATCAAGAATGATATTTGTAGGGATAATTGACATCTGAAGCTGAGTTTTAGATAATATTGTATGTAGAGAAACAGGCTTAGAATTTTAGGCATCTGGGAGACTTTTGAAAGAGACCTGGAATAGGCAGGGAAATGGTGTAAAAGATTATTCAAGCATCATGTGAAAGGGAGTGACCTGGGAATAAAAAGGGGTACTGGGTTTGAATAGAGCTGAACCTAAAGAGAAGGTCGTGGGCTAAGAGATAGAAAACTAGGACACAGAAAATCTAGGTCCTGGCCTGAGCGCTTTTACTTACTGGCTGTAAGAGCCTGTTGAGTTCATTTCTTCAAATATTCAATACTTTCTTTGTGCTCTCCATAGGGCTGACATGAGAATGAAATAAAAGGAAAATATTTTGTAAATAGCTATATAATTGTAATATGATTGTGATTGAAGAGCCTCAGGAGTGGATTCCTAACTCCATTATCTCTCCAGTTTGTCATGGAAATATCATTCCAGAATTAGAATTTCCTTTCTGAGGATCTAGGAGGATTTTCCTCTTGTGTAAACCAGTTCCTTTAACTTTTCCTCCTCCCCAAATATATATCCCGAAGATCAGGTTGCAGATACAAATTCCTTTAAAAAGAAATACAAAGTTTTATTTGACAACTAGAAATAAAGAATTTTTTAAATGCCCATGCCTCTATTTAGTCTGTTATCACTGAAACAACCACGGTGATGACCCTTTTAAAATATAATGGGATTCTATTACTCCTCTGCTCAAAACTCTGCTCAGAAAGGCTTTCCATCTCATTCAGAATTTAAAATTCTTACTATGGCTCACAAGGGTCTGTACAACTTGGCCCTCTGTATGCTGTCTTTGACTTTATCTCTGATATTTCCCTCTTAATCTCTCTATTCCAACCAAACCAAACCACTTGCTGTTACTGGAACACAGTCCTGCCTCAGGGTCTTATGGAGAACTTGCCTCCCTCTGCATGGAATGTTCTTCCCTCAGCTATCCACACAGCTCATTCCCTCATCTCCTTCAAGCTTTTGTTTAAATAATACCTTCTCCTGGTGGCCTTCCCTGATGGTCCTATTTAAAATTTCAACCTTTTCTCTCTCACTTCCTGTCTCCCTTCCCCTTTCTCCATATTGTTTATCACTTTCCAGTGTAACTATATTTTTGCTTATTTTTTTATTGTCTGTCCCTCACTAGAAAATAAACTCCACACATAGAGTGTTTTGACCATTTTGTCATAGTGTATCTCTAATGCCTATGAGAATATCTAGAATAAAGTAGATGCTCAATAAATTTTTGTTGAATTGAAAAAATTGCTATTTTATATGATGTTAAAACATAACTTATATAAGCATGAAACTTTCAGTCTGTCCCTAATCTGGAAGATTCTGGACCAAGAGGAGCTAAGAGGATAGAAACTTTTTCTATTACTAAATCCTTTGGTTATGTATCCATTAGACATTTAAATTAGATTATTTATTCACTTTAAAGGATATTGTACTGTCTTAAGAAATGCCTTCAGTACACTGATGATGATTCACCTAGGATAACTTCTCTTAGTCTCGCTTTACCTCCTTCCCCTAATAATCAAAACTAAGACAGTGTGTGAAATAGGACAAATATAATGCCCTCATATTACTATCTAAGAAGTTATTCATGTTGAAAATATTGTTATCATACTTAGGATGCAATTTGAATCAACCATGGTTTAGCTCTGTCAAGTTAGTTGAAGAATAAAACATGGATGGAATCCACTAAAAAAGTCTTCTTTACTGTGTGCATTGGAAAATTAACAGCAGTATATGAAGTCTTTTTTAATTAATCTTTTATGCCTGGACAAAGGTTTGCTTGTTCTCATGTAGATTAGTTTATGTTCATTCTATTTTCAGGACTTTCTTCAGTGCAGCCTTCATCTCCTTGTTTCTTAAGCTGTAAATCAGGGGATTTAAGAAGGGAGTCACCACGGAATAGAACAAAGTTATAATCTTCTGAATTTCAGCTGGGTTATCAGCTGTAGGGCTCACATACATTGCCAAAAGAGCCCCGAAGAATAAGCACACCACTGTCAGATGGGATCCGCAAGTAGAAAAGGCCTTCTGTCGGCCTGCTGCTGAAGGGACTTTAAACACGGTGATCAGTAAAAGGGTATAGGAGCCTAGGATGTACAGAAGAGTTAGCATGATAATGAGGGAGCTGAGGACATAGATGACAGTCTCAGTGACAGGAGCTGGGACACAGGACAGAGCCATCAGTGGATCTATGTCACACACAAAGTGGTCGATGGTGTTGGGCCCACAGAAAGGCAGCCGAGAGAGCTGCACGGTGGAGACAGAGTAGCTAAGGAACCCAAACACCCAGCAAAGAGACAACAGAACAGAGCAGAGTTGCTGGGTCATGACGGTTGGGTAGTGCAACGGGCGGCAGATAGCAAGATACCGATCGTATGCCATGATACAGAGCAAATATGTCTCAGTTGTACCCAGGGAAGTAAAAAAATATAACTGGAGGAAACAGCCAACAAAAGAGATGGTTTTTGTTTCTGAGAGGAAATTGATTAGCATACTGGGCACAGTGGAGGTAATGTACCAGATTTCAAGGAAAGCGAAATTCCCTAGGAGAATATACATTGGCATATGGAGCCTTTGGTCCCACCTCACAGCACAAACAATGGTCCCATTTCCCACCGTGGTAAATATATAGATTCCAAAGAACAGTGAAAAGAGGAAATACTGTAACTCTTGACAGCCAGGGAAGCCTAGGAGGATAAACTCTGTCACGGTGCTTGCTGCTGAATTGTTCATGAATCCCAGGACTGCATAGAAGACAGAAAATACCAATATATAAATTGCTTTGTTTCTTGAAAAACTTATGGGAAACCTATGCAAGGTATATGTGTTGACTGTTTTGCACTGAGTTTGGAATAACCCATCTATTAACTCCTATCTTATTTAAAAGCCATCAACAAACAAATTTCAATAAAATTGGGTTCATAACAATAAAATCTTTATATTACTTGGATTTTCTTTATCAAAGGATTGGGTTAAAAAAAATCCTCTCTTCCCTTTGAAAAATTTGAAAACTCAGAAGTAATACCCTCTGTGAAAAGAAAAAGGTTATCAGTTTGTATTAGATTCATTTGTATTATTTTTTAGGTCCCAACATATGATATCATATAGTATTTGTATTTCTCTGTCTGGCTTATTTTACTAAGCATAATATTCTCTAGGTCCATTAACATTGCTGCAAATGGCAATATTTCATTCTTTTTTTATGGCTGAGTTATATTCCATTACATATATGTATACAGGTAATATATGGGCTTCTCTGGTGGCTCAGATAGTAAAGAATCTGCCTGAAATGCAGGAGACCTGGGTTCAATCCCTGGGTTGGGAAGATCCCCTGGAAAAGGGAATGGCTACACACTCCAGTATTCTTGCCTAGAGAATCCCATAGAGGAGTCTGGCAGGCTACAATCCATAGGATTGCAAAAGAGTTGGACATGACTGAGCAGCTAACACACATGCACACATAGGTAACACACACACACACATATATCACACATATCGCATATATCTGTTGGTGGGTACTTGTATAAACTGTTTTTTTAACTTAATATCTTTTGTGTTTTTTCCATGTCCAAATTATAACTGCAACATTAGTTCAATGGCTGCCTTGTTTTCTGTAGATTTTATCAACTCCTTAGTGATGGATTTTGAGTTTTAGTGTTTTATATTATAATAAATACTCTAACTTATATTCTTGAGTGTATTCTTAGTATAGTTGATCCATAAAGTGAGCTTATAATGATTCAACATTTAATAATTAAACTAATCAATGTATTGTGTCCTAGTTTTTGATGATGAAGATTTTTAGATATCCTTTGATGCCCATCATTTACTGAAGTCAACAAAGCAAAACCCTTTTACATATAAGAAAAATTCCTGCATAATAGTTCCGTAGCAGGTTATTCACATCCATACTAGAGCATGTGCCATTATGACTGAATAATGTGTTATGTTTCCTCTAGACTGAAAACTTTTATAATTCATAAATGATGTTAAATTTATCTTTATATTCTCAGTTGACTGAGTTTCTGGTTCTTAGTAGGCACTTGCTCAATGACTTAATGGTTGAATGAATTTTGAACTTGTCAATTCTGTCACTGAAAAGCTAACCTACTGAATTTACGAATATCACCATCACTGAGCTTCTAATCTGAACTCATTGGGCAGAGACTTGTGACTGACCAAACCTAAGATCTAATCCCCACTTGCCTCATGTCCCTGTCATTTGTGAGTGTCCATTCTAAATATAAGCCTCCCTAGTTACTCACCCTTTTCATACTGTTCATGGGGTTCTCAAGGCAAGAATACTGAAGTGGTTTGCCACTTTCCAGTAGACCATGTTTTGTCATGTATGGATGTAGTATGTATGTAGATGTAGTATGGGTGTAGTATGTAGTAGTCATGTATGGATATGAGAGTTGGACTATAAAGAAAACTGAGCGCCGAAGAATTGATGCTTTTGAACTGGATGTCGGAGAAGACTCTTGAGAGTCCCTTGGACAGCAAGGAGATCCAACCAGTCCATCCTAAAGGAAATCAGTACTGAATATTCATTGGAAGGACTGACGCTGAAGCTGAAACTCCCATACTTTGGCCACCTGATGTGAAGAACTGACTCATTTGAAAAGACCCTGATGCTGGGAAAGATTGAAGGCAGGAGGAGAAGGGGACGACAGAGGATGAGATGGTTGGATGGCATCACCAACTCAATGGACATGAGTTTGAGTAAACTCTGAGAGTTGGTGATGGACAGGGAGGCTTGGCGTGCTGCAGTCCATGGGGTCTCAAAGAGTCAGACACGACTGAGTGACTGAAATGAACTGAACTGAACTGAGTTATTTACCCTCTTTTATATTTTCAGGCCTATTATCTACATTCTGTTCAGCACTTCTCCTTTTTTAATTAATTTTTCTTACTGGAGTATATAGTTGATCACTACTTCTCCTTATTCCATCTTTTCCTTTTCCCTTTAGTATTCACATCTTGTGAATGGAACTACTTACTCTCCATTCACTAATCCATTTAACATTTGCTAAAGTCAGAAACTTGAATTATTCAAAGCACTTTCTAATTTTTTCAGTTCTTGTCCAGTTTGCAATCAATCACCAACTCCTGTTGATTTTCCCTCCCAAATGTTTTTTGAATCTGTTCTTGGCATACAGGAGGTCAATGTAAATGCTTTATCTGTTTGGATGGACCAGGAGCAGAGTGAACAGCTACATATATAACCAAAAGGAAAAATGAGCCTCCTTAGGAAGCACTAAGAATGACATTTTAGGAGAAAAATGGATCCTCACATGGGATGGTGAGGAAAAAAGAGAACATTTACTCTGCAGCCTATGTGGTGACATTCCACAACTGGATCAAGTTCACAACTGATTGACTGATTGACTAAATCCAATAATACTTAACTCAGTAGTCCTGTTGTATCACCATCAGTTCAGTTCAATTTCTCAGTCTTGCCTGACTCTTTGCGACCCCATGGACTGCAGCACGCCAGGCCTCTCTGTCCATCACCAACTTCCAGAATTTATTCAAGCTCATGTCCATTGAGTTGGTGATGCCATCCAACCACCACATCCTCTGTCATCCCTTTCTCCCCCCCCCTTCAACCTTTCCCAGCATCAGGGTCTTTTCAAATGAGTCATTTCTTTGCATCAGGTGGCCAAAATACTGGAGTTTCAGCTTCAACATCAGTCCTTCCAATGAACACTCAGGACTGATTTCCTTTAGGATGGACTGGTTGCATCCTAAGGGATGCAGTCCCTTGCAGTCCAAGGGACTCTCAAGTGTCTTCTCCAACACCACAGTTCAAAAGCATCAATTCTTCTGCATTCAGCTTTCTTTATAGTCCAACTCTCACATCCTTACATGACTACTAGAAAAACAAGAGTCTTGACTAGACAGACCTTTGTTGGTAAAGTAATGTCTCTGCTTTTTAATATGCTGTCTAGGTTGGTCATAACATTCCTTCTTTAAGGAAAATAAATAATGTAACCTTGATTTATGTTCAAATAGCATGACATACTGTGTGTTCTTGGGCAAGTTAACACCTGTTTTTCAGAGCTCCTGTGAAAATGCTGTTGAATATACTCAATATATGCTAAGTACAGTTCCTGGAATATAATTGGACCTAAAAAAATTCATAGCTGTTGCTAATAATAGTACTATCAACAAACATGATTACAAAGTATAAACTTTTTAGCATAATTTTTTAAAAACCTTAGTGATTAAAAAGTTACTCAGTTCCAACATATCACATAGCAAAGCTATGGGCAACTCTCTTTGGTTGCTCAGATTGATTTTACTGACCTCCTTGTATATTCTGGCACTTAAAAACATACTGTTTGGTATGATATAAGGGAAGAAGACATTGAAACACTGTGATTCAAGAAAGAAAATAAATAAAGGGAGTGTGTTACATTACTTGCTTTGTGTATGAGAGTGAGTGGGAATGTTACATTTGACTGGGGGCACTGTAGGAAACCACTCACTGTGTGCTGAGTCCCTTCAGTCGTGGCCAACTCCTTGCAACCCCATGAATTGTCCCCCGCCAGGCTTCTCTGTTCATGGGGTTCTCCAGGCAAGAATACTAGAGTGGGTTGCCACGCCCTCCTCTAGGGGATCTTCCTGACCCAGGAATTTAACCCACATCTCTTATGTCTCCTGCATTTGCAGGCAGGTTCTCTACCACTGCCCCACGGGAAGCCCGTGAGTTCCTAAGTACAACTCTCAACAGTCTTCTCATACCAAATTAAAGCTTACTGAATTTCTGAATAATGAAACATTCTTTTATGAATCACTAAGCAAAAAAGTTTCAGGGAAAAAAAAAAGTTTCAGGGATTGTTAAACTGAGGGAGATGAGTAGCTGGGCACTGGAGTCAACATTTCATAAAACAAGCTTATTATGTTGCTAGTGACTGAAACTTCATATCCAGAAACCTAAAGCTACAAAAGTTTGCAAAGGTATATTAATATTCAAATGTATTTCTACTGTAGCTAGGATCAATTTGTAGGTGTCTTAGAAAAAATACAGTGATGCCAAGACAGGAAGAAAAGTTACTTACCCTTCATGATAAGACTAATTATAGACAAAGATGGGAATAAATACTGAGTCTGTGTCTTCTCACTGATGCTTTTTCCTTTACTTGGAATCAAAACCCAGGGGCCTGATCCTGAGCATCCCACAATATACAAAGTTAAATGCTGAAACTTCCTTTTCTCCCTTCCTGAATTACTCAAAAGAAACAGTTATAGCAACAGGGCACTTCTGTTGGGCAATGTGATAGCCAGTGAAAAGAATTACAGCCCTATAATCAGTCATGGAGACCTGGGCCTTATTTGACATACTGATATTTTCATCAAGAGCTACATAAGAGACCTCAGTCTACCCAAGGCAGCCAGATCTTTCTCTTGTCTCACCCAGAAGAGACAACTCAACAGAGCTTTATATTTTGGTTACTTTTGCTATAGAGTAATTGAAAGAACTGGGGTATAAACCTCAAGAGGAGATATCAATAAGGGGGAGTGCAGGTGAATGAAGGGAGGGGAAGTGTTGTTGAGATTCCCCAGGGTGCAATTAAAGTTTCATCTTAGAGATTATTGTGAAGTCTTCAGAGTCCTCTTGGGCTGGTTTATGACTCCCTCAAGACTCTTTGGTGTAACATCCTTTTCTCATCCAAAGTTTTCATATAGTTTAGGTTAATTTGGCTCCCAGAGTGAAGACAGGGATAATGTCTTAAAGGCAATGCTGAGTTGTCTGTGCAGATTTACAGAGAATTTCTTTTTGTTTTCAGGAAACATTTATTTCTCTCTGAAATATAAAGAATATTCACAATGTATATTGTTTATATTCTATGGGAGTGTGTTTTCTTCACATACTTTACAATTATAAATTTTTGTTTCCAGTCCTCAATTACTGACAGACTTTTACTTTTCCATTTGTTCTGTCTGTTCTTTGTTCCTTTATTGCTCATTTTTAATTTTCTTTTGGATTATTCAAGTACCTTTATTATTTTATTCTCCTACATTTTTTATGATTTTAAACTATTTTTATCATGGTGAAATATATATAACATAGAAATGATCATATAACCACTTTAAGTGTACAGTTCTGGACATTAATTACATTCATATTGTTAAGCATCCATCAGCAGCATTCATCTCCAGAACTTTTTCATTATCCCAAACTGAAATTCCAATACCCATTAAATAATAACTTCCCATCTCACTTCCCCCTAGTCCCTGGCAACCGACTGTTAGAAATGTTATCTTTGAATTTTATTACTCTAGGAAATATATAAGTGGAATCACACAAAATTTGTCCTCTGCGACTGGCTTATTTCACCTATCATATTGTCTTCAAGGTTTATTCATGTTTTAGAACATGTCAGAATTTCCTTCCAAAGGTTGCATTGTTTGTGTATATAAAATTTTATTTATCTTTTCATATCTGAAGAATACTTCGGTTGCTTTCACCATTTCACTACTGTGAATATTGCTGCTGTTGACTATGAGTATAAAATATCTGCTTGATTCCTTGCATTCAGTTCTTTTGTATATATACCCAGAAGTGGAATTGCTGAATCACTGGTAATCCATGGCTTTTGGGAACTGCTGTACTATTTTCCACAGAGGCTGAACCATTTAATATTCCCACTGGCAATGTACAAGTACTCCAATTTCTCCAGATTCTTCACAGTTTTTGCTGTATGCTTTATAATAACCCAGAGATCAAATTGCCAACATCTATTTGATAAAAAGCAAGAGAATTCCAGAAAAACATCTACTTCTGCTTCATTGACTATGCTAAAGCCTTTGTGTGGATCACAACAAACTAGAAAATTCTTAAAGAGATGGGAATACCAGACCACCTTACCTGCCTCCTGTGAAACCTGTATGCAGGTCAAGGAGCAACAGTTAGAACCAGCTGTGGAACAGTGGACTGGTTCCAAATTGGGGAAGGAGTACATCAAGGCAGTACATTGTCACCCTGCTTATTTAACTTATATGCAGTACATTACGGAAAATGCCAGGCTGGATGAAGTACAAGCTGGAATCAAGATTGCAAGAACTATCAATAACCTCAGATATGCAGATGACACCACTCTTCTGGAAGAAAGCAAAGAACTCAAAAGTCTCTTGATGAAAGTGAAAGAGGAGACTGAAAAAGTTGGATTAAAACTCAACATTCAAAAAATGAAGATCGTGGCATCTGGTCCCATCACTTCATGGCAAATTAATGGGGAAACAATGGAAACAGTGAGAGACTATTTTCCTGAGCTCTGAAATCAATGTGGATGGTGACTGCAGCCATGAAATTAAGACACTTGCTCCTTGGAAGAAAAGCGATAACAAACCTAGACAGCATATTAAAAACCAGAGACATTACTGTGCCGACAAAGGTCTGTCTAGTCGAGGCTATGGTTTTTCCAGTATTTATGTATGGATGTGAGAGTTGTACCATAAAGAAGGCTGAACACCAATGAATTGATGCTTTCAAGCTGTGGTTTGGAGTAGACTCTTGAGCGTCCCTTGGACTGCAAGGAGATCAAACCAGTCAATCCTAAAGGAAATCAGTCCTGAGTGTTCATTGGAAGGAGTGATGCTGAAGCTGAAGCTCCAATACTTTGGCTACCTGATGCGGACTCATTGGGAAAAGACCCTGATGCTTGGAAAGATTGAGGGCAGGAGGAGAAGGGGATGACAGAGGATGAGATGGTTGGATGGCATCACTGACTCAAAGGACATCAGTTTGAAAAAAACTCCGAGAGATGGTGAAGGACAGAGAAGCCTGGCATGCTGCGGTACATGGGGTCACAAAGAGTTGGACATACCTGATCAACTGAATGACAACAAAGAATATTCCTCTAGAGAGTGAAGACTGCCGTCATATCCTGCCCACATAACGGGGTGTCACTCCTGGATCTTGCTTCAGATATGTAAGCTGCTGCTGCTGCTGCTAAGTCGCTTCAGTCGTGTCTGACACTGTGCGACCCCATAGACGGCAGCCCACCAGGCTCTCCCGTCCCTGGGATTCTCCAGGCAAGAACACTGGAGTGGGTTGCCATTTCCTTCTCCAATGCATGAAAGTGAAAAGGGAAAGTGAAGTCGCTCACCCCAGCCATTAATCATTGATGTCTCTGTTGCTAAAAAAAATTCCTCTAGAAAGATATCCTTTGTTTATTTATTTAAAAAGTAAATCATGCAGTCATGTGGAAAAGAATTTAAAACATTAAAAATAAATCTCTTTTTCTGTCTTATTCCTTAGACACCAAATTCTCCTTATTGAAGCAAGTCCTGTAACCAGTCTGGATCTCCTTCGGAAGATAGTCTATACATTTATATTACAGGTATTTACACCCTGCAGCTCACTTATTTTTTTAATATTTATTTATTCTTAATTGATTGATGATTGGTTTACAGTATTGGTTTGATCTGGCATATATCAGCATGAATTAACCATAAGTGTACATACGTCTCCTCCCCCTTGAATCTCCCTCCCTCAGCTCACTTTTTTTTTACTCAACAATGTATCTTGAAGTAATTATGTAACATTACTTATAGAGCTACTTCATATTTTATGAAATTGAAGATATAGTATTCCACTGTATGACTAAACTATAGCTTATTTAATTAGTTTTCCATTAATGGGGACTGACATTTTTCTCAACATTTTGCTATTACAACAATGATACAATGAACATTTTTACACTTTCATAATTTCCTATATGTGTGAAAAAAGCCATAGGCTAAGCACCTTAGAAGCAGCATTGCTGGGTTCCAGGGCATAGGCCTTTTAAATTTTGACTGTCCTAAATACAGTGTAAAACTTATACTCCCACCAACTAAGTGTGAGAGAACCCATGTCACATTCTCAACCATATAGTGTGTTATCAAACTTCTTGATCTTTGTCACTCCCCAGGTTAAACATGAGATACCGTCTCATGATATTCTCTCTTTTTCTTTTTATGAGTGAACTAGTGATATTTCTATATGTTTAAGAATCTTTTCTATATGTTATTTGTTTGTATCTTTTTGCTTATTTTCCTATTACAATGTTGTTCTGTTCTCTTACTGTTTATAGAGCTTTATATATATTAAGGAAACAATATATCATTGATATCATATATTTGTCAATATATCATTGGCAAATCATTGAGAATTATTGAAGGAAAAATAATTGAGAAGTTCTCAAGTTAAAAATATAGGATTGTTTACTGAAAAGAAAAGGCAGATGAAAAGGGTGGTGGATAAGACATTTTTATTTTTTTACCATTAAAATATTATCCTTAGAAAAATCACTCCTGATACCCAGTTCTCATTTTCTTCATCTGCAGAATCAGGTAGCTGAATTGATAAATACATACAATAATAGGATAACTTTTCTTTCAGGATCTAGGAGGTACTTCAAGGAGAGCTAGTCCAAGTTACTAATAAAAATCCTGAGTAGACAATTTTACTGATCTATAATTCCTTTTCATTGTAGGGGACTGGAATGCAAAAGTAGGATCAAGAAATACCTGGAGTAACAGGCAATTTTGGCCTTGGAGTACAGAATGAAGCAGGGCAAATGTTAATAAAGTCTTGTCAGGAGAATGCACTGGTCATAGCAAACACCCTTTCCAACAACACAAGAGAAGACTCTATACATGGACATCACCAGATGGTCAATACTGAAATCAGACTGATTATATTCTTTGCACCCAAGGATGGAGAAGCTCTACACAGTCAGCAAAATCAAGACTGGGAGCTGACTGTGGCTCAGATCATGAACTCATTGCCAAATTCAGACTGAAATTGAAGAAGGTAGGGAAAACCACTAGACCATTCAAGTGTGACCTAAATCAAATCCCTTATGTCTATAAAGTGGAAGTGACAAATAGATTCAAGGGATTAGATCTTATAGACAGAGTGCCTGATGAGCTATGGACAGGTTCATGACATGTACAGGAAGCAGTGATCAAGACCATCCCTAAGAAAAAAGAAATGTAAGAAGGCAAAATGGTTGTCTGAGGAGGCCTTACAAATAGCTGTGAAAAGAAGAGAAGTGAAAGGCAGAGGAGAAAAGGGAAAGATACCCATTTGAATGTAGAGTTCCAAAGAATAGCAAGGAGAGATAAGAAAGCCTTCCTCAGTGATCAATGCAAAGAAATAGAGGAAAACAACAGAATGGGAAAGACTAGAGATCTCTTCAATAAAATTAGAGATACAAGGGAACATTTCATGCAAAGATGGGCACAATAAAGGACAGACATGGTACGGATCTAACAGAAGTAGAAGATATTAAGAAGAGGTGGTAAGAATACACAGAAGAACTGTACAAAAAAGATCTTCATGACCCAGTTAATCACGATAGTGTGATCACTCACCTAGAGCCAGACATCCTGGAATGGGAAGTCAAGTGGGCCTTAGGAAGCATCACTAAGAACACAGCTAGAGGAGGTGATGGGATTCCAGTTGAGCTATTTCAAATCCTAAAAGATGATGCTGTGAAAGTGCTGCACTCAATATGCCAGCAAATTTGGAAAACTCAGCAGTGGCCACAGGACTGGGAAAGATCAGTTTTCATTCCAATCCCAAAGAAAGGCAATGCCAAAAAATTCTCAAACTACCACACAATTGCACTCATCTCACTTACTAGCAGAGTAATGCTCAAAATTCTCCAAGCCAGGCTTCAACAGTACGTGAACCGTGAACTTTCAGACGTTCAAGCGTGAACTTCCAGATGGTTTTAGAAAAGGCAGAGGAACCAGAGATCAAATTGCCAACATCTGTTGGGTCAGCAAAAAAGCAAGAGAGTTCCAGAAAAACATCTACTTCTGCTTTGTTGACTATGCCAAAGTCTTTGACTGTGTTGATCACAACAAACTGTGGAAAATTCTTAATGAGATGGGAATATCAGACCTCCTGACCTGCCTCCTGAGAAATCTGTATGCAGGTCAGGAAGCAACAGTTAGAACTGGACATGGAACAACAGACTGGTTTCAAATAGGGAAAGGAGTACGTCAAGGCTGTATATTGTCACCCTGCTTATTTAACTTATATGCAGAGTACATCATGAGAAACGCTGGGCTGGAAGAAGCACAAGCTGGAATCAAGATTGCTGGGAGAAATATCAATAACCTCATATGTGCAGATAACACCACCCTTATGGCAAAAAGAGAAGAACTAAAGAGCCTCTTGATGAAAGTGAAAGACAAGAACGAAAAAGTTGGCTTAAAACTGAACATTCAAAAAATGAAGATCATGGCATTTGGTCCCATCACTTCATGGCAAACAGATGGGGAAACAGTGGAAACAGTGACAGACTTTATTTTTTTGGGCCCCAAAATCACTGCAGATGGTGACTGCAGCCTTGCAATTAAAAGACGCTTGCTCCTTGGAAGAAAAGTTATGACCAACTCAGATAGCATAATTAAAAAGCAGAGACATTACTTTGCCAACAATGGTCTGTCTAGTCAAAGCTATGGTTTTTCCAGTAGTAATGTATGGACATGAGAGTTGGACTATAAAGAAAGCTGAATGCTGAAGAATTCATGCTTTTGAACTGTGGTGTTGGAGAAGACTCTTGAGAGTCCCTTGGACTGCAAGGAGATCCAACCAGTCCACCCTAAAGGAAATCAGTCCTGAATATTCATTGGAATGACTGATGCTGAAGCTGAAACTCCAATCCTTTGGCCACCAGATGCAAAGAACTGACTCATTTGAAAAGACCCTGATGCTGGGAAAGATTGAAGGCAGGAGGAGGAGCAGAAGACAGAGGATGAGATGGTTGGATGGCATCACCAACTCAATGGACATGAGTTTGAGTAAACTCCAAGAGTTGGTGATGGACAGGGAGGCCAGGCGTGCTGCAGTCCATGGGGTCACAAAGTGTGGGACATGACTGAGTGACTGAACTGAACTGAACTGAACAATTCCTGAGCACCCTCCCTTAAAAGAATTAGGCCTAAATTTGTCTCTGGGTTACTGGTTTTCCTTATTTTATTGAAATCAACCCCTTCTCCCTGCCCACCTCGTTTGCAGGTTAGAATACTCAGAAATCTGGAGGTCCTTGCAGTGAAAAGAAAATCACACCTTTGCATGTTTATACCAGTCCCCGTATTCATTTGTCTCTGATTTGCGGGTTTTTGCATGATTATGCTACAAGATCATCTTCTGAAAGTGAGGGGAGAAGTGAGAAAGTATGGAACTTAGACATAATAGAAAACAACTTTTGGTTGTAGTCATGACTAATCAGCTTGGATTAAACTTATCCTTCTACTAAAAGTAACTACAAAATCTGGAGAAATTACATAAAACAAGCGTTTGAAGGCACTAGAGAGCAGTCAACACAGACATGACTTCAGGGGCTACAATTCCAGGGAAGGGAGGAATAAGAAGAGGAGCTCCACATTTACCTTGAGCGTTTCTCCCCTAGGATGACAGTCACTGGGTTGGGGAGTATGGGGACAGGGAGGTATCTGAGAAAGAACAGCGGAAGGAAGAATAAAATCTCAGCCCAAAGCAGTAGTTTCATTGAACTAAGGGTATAAGGGATTTGGTGCTTGTGGCTGCCAGAGAAACTGGTGTTTGTGAAAAAATACTGGAGACAGAAGGACCACAGAGAAGCGAGGGGCAAAATGTGATGTAGTTTCCTTTCTAGGCATTTTTCAATTTCTCAGTCATTTATGTTCAAGATGAGATTTCAAGAAGTCTAGCAGAAAGAAGAAACTGGGAGTTCAAAGAGCTGAGCAGAGGTCTTAGGACACATGGGTTTCAGAATACAGGAATAGAAAGTCAGGGCTCTCTAAGGTGGAGGTGTCTTGAAAACAATTCAGGTGTGTGACTGAGATCATCTCAGAATGGTCATGTTCCTGAGTAAGGATCACATCCCAGAAATAAGAGCAAAGCTGTTTTAGACTGTTTTTATTACACCTTAAAATAAATACTCCTTAAATGAGATCAAAGTGATCTGTTTTACTCTATCTTCTGGTAAAAGAAAACTTTCTTTGCTACATTATTTTAAAAATTTTAAAATATAATGTTCAACATTTGGTAAAAGATGAGGTATATAAGAAAAAGGACAAAAAAAAAAAAAAAAAGAAACTGGACAAATGAGCAAGAAGCAAAAGAATAAATAAGCACAGATACATGTTCACAGGTGACCGAAATTTTAGTCAATATTAGGATGAACAATCATCTGATAAAAGCAAAACACAGTTTTTAAAAAAAACCTGAAAATGAAGTAAACACAATTTAGGTCTCTAATTGCTCAAGAACTCTTTTGATGAACACTTTTTATAGTCTAAGAAATTTCTGCAGGGCCTTTTTCATATCTTTGTTTCTAAGACTATATATTACAGGGTTAAGGAGTGGTGTCACAACAGAATAAAACAGAGTCACAATCTTCTGCATTCCAGCTTCATGCTCAGATGTTGGACTCCCATACATTACGAGGACTGAGCCATAAAACAGTGAAACCACAGTCAGATGAGACCCACAGGTGGAGAAAGCCTTTTTTCACCCAGCTGCTAAAGGGACTTTCAATACAGCTCTCAGGACCAGAGCATAAGATCCCATGATGAAGAGAAATGGAATGATGAGGGGCAAAGGACTTAAAGTGGAGAAGACAAGTTCTATCACAGGAACTTTTTCGCAAGTGAGTGCTAGAAGAGGACCTGGGTCACACAGGAAGTGGTCAATGATCCCAGATCCACAGAAAGACATCTGGGAGATGATGATGATGGGAATCAAGAACCAGAGGAAACCAAATACCCAGCAGCTGATTATGAGATTGGCACAGAGACGTCCAGTCATGAGAGTGGGGTAGTGTAGAGGCCAGCAGATGGCAAGGTAGCGATCAAATGCCATAATAGCCAAGAAAAAACATTCTGTAGAACCCAAGGAGAAGAAAAAGTAAAACTGGAGAAAGCACCCAGAGAAGGAGATGAACTTGTTGTCAGAGAGGAAGTTGGCCAACATGTTGGGGACGGTGGAGGTGACATACCAGATCTCCAGGAAGGAGAAGTTGGCGAGCAGGATGTACATGGGGGTGTGGAGTCTCTGATCCCAGCGCACAGCACAGATGATTGAACCATTGCCCATGAGGGTCAGGAGGTAGACAGCAGAGAAGAGCACAAAGAGGAGAATCTGCCCCTCCCTGGGGCAAGGGAAGCCCAGGAGGATGAAGCCAGTGATGGCGCTGGAGGTGTTGGGAGTGTTGGAGATTTTCATGGGTCTGGGAGCTGTGGAAAGGACCAGCAAACATCAAATGAGATATGAGGACCCAAATTTACATTTAAATCATCTTGGAAAAGTAAATAGAGATTTATATATTAATAGCTATTTTTTTTCCTTGTAAACTGGGTTAACTATTCTCATTCACATTTTCATCATGGATTCAAGAAAATATTTAATCAGAATTGGTAAACTCTTGAAGGGAAGTGTGGTAGAGGTATTTGAACATTAGACTTTGTTCTTAATGGAGAATCTGACTATCTATCTACCTACCTAGCTACCTACCATCCTACCGCCTATCTAGTTTCTCAGAAAAATAGGCACAGAAAAAATAATTCTGCTGTGTATAAAGGTCCTTTATGGTTTCTAAAAATGATTGTAAGTCCAGTACTAATTCAGAAAAAGGTAGCTTTTTTATGATCAATTAAAAACAATTATTACTTATAATGCTTAGGTATTTTTGACCAGGTTTGTTCTGCTGGGGTTCCTGAAATTTCATTTAGGGGTAAACATCTATTTAATCTAATAAATGACCCTTCAGATTAAATATTTAAGAACTGTTTTTATTTATTTATTTGTGATGAAACATTTCAGTGTAGTATGTCTTCCTTTTCCTTTACCCTCACATCTAATTCATCAGCAATTTCTGTTAGTCTGTCTCTGAGTCTCATGTCCATTCAGCTCTCTCTAATTCAAGCCATCATCATCTTTTCTTCACTGGACCACTGTGATACTGTCCTAACTGGGTTTCTTGTTTGTCATCTGTGTCTCTCTACAATTTGTGATCCACAACATGGCCAGAGTGACTCTTAAAAAAAAAAAAAAGAAAATCAGATCACACAAATTTCAAATAGCTTCCTAATGCACTTAGGATCAAACAAATTTTTAAACTAGGGTCTTTGAATTGACCCTTATTCATATCTCCAAACTCTCCTCATGATTCTGTTAGTCAAATATACTTTTTCTGTGTCTCTCATGCACACGCATACACACAGAAGCACACACTCTGTGTGTAAGGGAGATATACACACCCTCTACTAACATGAACACTGCAAATATGAAACAGGGTTCAACAGTGGGGTAGCAGGATGTATTCCACACCCTGTACTCTGCTGATCCTGCCGCAAGCTGCGTTTGGATTATAATACCTGTGCTAGGCGGCATAACAGTAGAGAGGGACTCACTTTGTAATACTCTGCGCCAGGGGTCAGCAAATATTTTCTTAGCTATTTTAGTCTTGTAGGCCATATAGTCTTTATTATAAGTATTCATTTCTACTGTTGTATGAAAGTAGCCATAGACACAAAACCTAAATGAATACACATGGCTGTATTCTGATAAAACTTTATTTATGTCCACAGAAATTTGAATTCCATGTAACTTTGATGTATTACAGAACATTAGTCTTCTATGGATTTTTAAATTTAAATTAAACAGTAAAAATTCTTAGCTCACTGGCTATACAAAAGCAGGCCATATTTGACCTATTGCCATAATTTGCTGAGCCCTGGTCAATACATTTGTAGAGACAGGAGAGCAAAGACATTCATTTTACTGTAGAACAATGGAAACTCTTTGGTCCATCATGTGACCTGTAAAGTAATTAGCCTCCAACTAATATAAATAAATGAAAAAAAAAAAAAAAAGAAATGGAGGAGACCTCTAGAGGGCAGCTGGAATTAGCCTGTTCTGCGCTCACAGATGTTTTTGGACCAGTTTTCAGCTTAATTACAAAAATTCAGTTTCCAAAGTCATCAGGATTGCCTTTCTCTTTTTGTTTCCTTACACACACACACACACACTCACGCATGCACCACTTCCTTCCTCCACACAATACTTCAGTAATATAACATTGACCTTCTTTCAGTTTCTAGAAGCAACCAAGTACTTTCATGGCTAAGGGTCTTTGTTCTTGTTGGCCTTCATGGTCACTCTTAATTCCTACTGCTCAGCACACTATGAGGAAGAGGGTATGTACTTTGTAAACTTTTTTTTTTTTTTGAAGAAATGATTGTCTACATTGTGAACAATGTAGAGCAAATAGACAGATAATATAGAAATATTTACCAATTACTTCATTTGAGCTTCAAATAGCTTGTGAGATGAAATCTTAGGAAATGAATTATACAGGAAAAGGCTCCAAATGATCGAGGTAAAGAGAGTGCTGGCCCAGACTTGAGATGAATCCATTCAAAGAAGTGATGGAAGCTAAGGTTCTGTGTGGAAGAATATGTCCCGTCACAGGTGGCTTACTCTCTGTTTCTGGAGATAGTTATGGTCCCCCAGTTGTGGATGCTAAAGTAGGAGAGGAGTTAGATGGGATGGAAATTCTAGCTAGGTTCAGCCTCATAGCAAAGTAGCTTGTTGGCTCTAGTGGAGTCTTCTATTGTCTATAAACTTTGTTTTCTTAATTTTTAAATTTTTTATTCTCTTTTTAATTGAAGTATAATTGATTTACAGTGTTGTGCTAATTTCTGCTGTATAGCAAAGTCACTCAGTTATACACATATATATGTTCTCTTTAATATTCTTTCCCATTATAGTTTATCACAGGAGATTGGATATAGTTCCCAATAGGACCTTATTGTTTTTCCATTGCTTGAAAAATTTGTTCCATATTGTTTACCCATTCTAAATTTAATAGTCTGTATCTACTAACCCCAAGCATCCTGTCCATCCCTCTTTCTCCCTCTTCCCCCTTGGCAACCACAACTCTGTTCTTTTTAGCTTTCTTGTCTTATATGAGAAAGGAATAGTACTGTATGATTTTCAATTACTTTTCATTATAGCATGCTTAATCCTATTCCAAGTATACTGCAAGTACACATGATATCAAGGCTGTGAGATCTGTAAGATCTAGAAGTGATATTGTAGTTACATCTATCTCTTACATGAGAAAATCAGTTGATAGTTTTTCACTTCTACAAGAAGGGAAAAAATCCAGGCAAGTTTCCTTTCAGGGCAGTTTTACTTTGAGAGTCTGACAATATGCCCTAGAAAATAAGAAGGATGTGAAAAACGATTCTGTGTGTGTCATCAACATTTCAGGCTCAACCTAACTAAACTGACTATGGATGAAAAAAAAAAAAGATATTTCTAACAAGATTTTATTGTTTGTTACTTACCCTTAATTAATTTCCTCCTCTGTACAGAGTAGCTGTGGTTTCACCGGGCACAAAGGGGATGCTGGAGCTGTCCAGAGAGGCAGGAAGTGTTCTCTGGATTAGTTCCAGAAAGTGGTGTGGCAGAAAGAGTGGGAATATGCAAATAGTGGTGTCAAAGCTGTGTGATGTATACAGGATGTTTGGACTGAGTCCTTAACAAAGCCAAACAAGAAAAACTACGTACTCACCTGCATTATATCTTGGAAAGGTTGGGTTAAACTCAGTCTTGAATAGTCAGGTCATCATCTATACTAAATAAAATGAAGGAAAGACATTTCTCTGATATTTTACTTTTTCCTCAGGGCTAGTTTAAGAAGGCACAATGGGGTGGAAGCATTATTGGCCTGCTCTTGCAATAGCACATCCATCTACTTCATTTAGTTTGGTCAGGAGATAGCTCACCTGTCCTATGCAATGCAGGAGATCTGAGTTTTAATCCCTGGATCGGGAAGATACCCTGGAGAAAGGAGTGTGAGCCCACTCCAGTATTCTTGTCTGGAGAATCTCTTGTGCAGAGGAGCCTGGCAGGCTACAGTCCATAGGGACGCAAAGAGTCAGACACAACTGAGTGAGCACGGATCTCTTATTTAGAGGGTAGTAGTTTTTCTAACTTTTTATTATTTACTTTCTCCTCTAAGCAAATGGACAAAGAGGGCAATCCAGACCTGAAGTTTCTCTGAATGTCTGGTCTTTCTGAAGAGGAAGGTTGGTCTTCTCTACAGAAACCACCAAGGAGTGAAGGAGTAGAAATAAGGTGACAATCTTTCTGTGTTTGCTGGAGGATAGACAGATTCTAAGCAGAGACTCCAGGGAGCGAGGATCCATGAGGATCAATTTACCACTTCCAGAAGAAGGTCTGTGTTAGGAGAATGTTCTTTACTAGTTATTCCCTTCCTCTGGGGCCTGCCTTCTCTGGAGACTCCGATCTTCTATTTTGCCTCTGACTCCCAGTAGAGTGGAAAATGTTACTTTTTAAAGCCCCCAAATTCTCAGGGATGGCAAGAGATTTCATCAATGTATAAGATTGCCTATCGGGTGTTAAAGGAAAGTCTATAAAATAACACAGTGTGGTGGCTATGATGTAAGAAACTATTCCTGGGACTCTAGTGAATGCTATCAATTATGAGTTTTGGAAACAGAGCATCCTTTGTTTTCTAGAAAGAAGAGATAGATGGGCTGAAAGTACGATGTGACCTCAGCCATAGAGGGCTGTGCAGCTAGTTGCCCCAGGAATCCATCCCCTTCCAGGGCCTCCCTGGTTGTTTTATAGATCTCTCCCTTCTCATTTGTGCCTGAGCCCTGTGAGTGTCAAGCAGATGTTTTGAGCGTCCACTTGTCAGGTCTGAGAGAGGCCAGAGCAGAACATTCCTTAGCTCTACTCAGGGGTCGCATCATGGAGTTGGATCTAAGCTTCCTCATCTTGATGGAAGTGCAGATGTCTTAGCACAATCCACTTCTTGTCCCTTTCCAATTTGTGAAAAATTTTCATGTCAAAGACTTATCAGGTCATTTCACTTCCTTGTTTGGACAGCTTTGTTGTTTCCCTCTGTCTACAACATGAGATTCAAAATTGCCAAATAAAAACTCTTGCACTGGAGCCTTAACCTATTGCTATTGTTACCACAGTTGTTAAATTTTTATATTTTTACCTTTCCCCCACTATTTCCTATAAAAGTCCTTGTGTCAACAGTCACATCAAATTGCTTAGACACACAGTGGAAGACCGTATATTTTTGTTGGGTGAATAATCTTACCCTCTGAAAAGCAGTCAAGAACCCTCTGCATTGATAACTACTAGTGTAAGAGTTAAGTCCTGTGAAGTGAGGATCCCAGGAGATTGTTTATTCATGCAAAAGTAGAGAGCTAACTTACTAAATGTTCTCTTTGCCTTATTTTTTAAAATCTTTCCTGTCATTTTTCCCCTCAGCTCAGACAGTTTCTCACAAAATTATTTTTTTAATTTTTATTTTATATTGAAACATAGTTGGTTAATGATGTTGTGTTAGTTCAAGTATACAGCAAAGTGATTCAGTTCTACAAGTATCTGTTCTTTTAAAAATTCTTTTCCCATATAGGTTATTGCAGAATATTGAGAGTTTCCTGTGCTATACAGTAGGTCCTTGTTGGTTATCTATTTTAAATATAGCAATCTGTACATGTCAACCCCAAACTCCTAGTCTATCCCTGCCTGACACCCTTCTGCCCTGGTAATCGTAAGTTCATTCTCCAGGTCTGTGAATCTGTTTCTGTTTTGTAAATAAGTTCATTTGTATCATTAAAAAAAATTCACATATAAGCAATATCATGTGATATTTGTCTTTCTCTGTAAGACTTCACTTACTATGCTAATCTTTAGATTTATCCATGTTGCTTCAGATGGCATTGGTTCCTTCTTTTTAATGGCTGAGTAATATTCCATTGTATATGCGTGTCATGTCTGCTTTATCCATTCATCTGTTGATAGACATTTAGGTTGCTCCCATGTCTTGGCTATTGTAAGCAGCACTGTAATGAACATTGGTGTACATGTATCCTTTTGAGCCATATTTTTTCTGGATATATGTCCAGGAGTGGAATTACTGGATCATAGGGTAGCTCTATTTTTAGTTTTTAAGGAACCTCCATATTGTTCTCCATAATGGCTCTACCAATTTACATTCCACCAACAGTGTAGGAGGGTTCCTTCAGCATATGTTGTTTTTGGATTTTTGGTGGTGATGGACTACTGACTGATAGGAGGTAACATCTCATCATAGTTTTGATTTAAATTTCTCTAATAACTAGCAATGTTGAGCATCTTTTCATGGCTCTTTGGCCTTTTGTGTGTCTTTTTTGTAGAGATATCTATCCATTTATGTCTTCTGCCCATTTTTTTAATTGTTTTTTTTTCTTCATGATATTGAGCTGCATGAGCTGCTTTTAAATTTTGATGACTAATCCTTTGTTGTTGGCATCATTTGCAAATATTTTCTCCTATTCTGTGAGTTGGTTTTTTTTTTTTAGTTTGTTTATGGTTTCTGTTGCTGTGCAAAAGCTTTTGAGTTTAATTGGGTCCCATTAGTTTATTTTTGTTTTCATTCTCACTACTCTGGCAGATGGTGTGAAAAAGATATCCTGCATTTTGTGTCAGGGTATTCTGCTATGTTTTCCTGTAAGAGGTTTACAGTATTTGGTCTTACATTTAGATCTTTAATCCATTTGAATTTATTTTTCTGTATGTTGTTAAACAATGTTCTAATTTCATTTTTTTTACATGTAGCTGTCCAGTTTCCCCAGCACCATTTATTGACGAGAATGTCTTTCCTCCACTATATAGTCATTTGTCCTTTGTCATAGATTAGTGACCATAGGTGTGTGGGTTTATTTCTGAGCTTTCTATCCTGTTCCATTGACCTATATTTCTATTTTTATACCAACACCATACTATCTTGGTTACTGTAGCTTTGTACTCCAGTCTGAAGTCAAGAAGTCTGATTCCTCCAGCTCCGTTATTCTTTCTCAAGATTGCTTTGGGTACTCATGGTCTTTTGTGTTTCCATATAAATTTCAAGAATTTTCTTCCTGTATTAAATGTGAAAAAACAGAATGGTTGTATCAGTACAGCATGGTTATTTACCCTTGTGACTACGTGCCTGAATGGGAGCTGTGACGTGCTGCTGATGCCCAGCATCATGACAGAGTATCTTACCGTGTATCACTAGCTTGGGAAAAGATCATAATTAAAAATTCAAAGTATGGTTTCTACTAAATGAATATTGCTTTCATGCAGAGTAAAGTTGAAAAATCACAGGTCAAACTATCATTAAGTCATGGGCAGTCAGTACTTAATATTGCAGCATTGGACAATAAAGCATAAAATTGGGGGAAAAAAAACAAAATAGAAAAAAAGACCTCCACATTACTACTCAAACATTGCCATTTAAAGTATTTTTATACTTTTTTGTATTGTTTTCTGAAGACTGGATTTAACTTTTCTGCACATGTGCTGTATTTACAATATTATACTATACTAATTCACTAAGTTCTTCTCAGCCATTCCCCATAAACACTTCTTATTTGTGACTCAGCAGGAAAGAATCAGCCTACCAATGCAGGACAATTCCCTGTAGAAGGAAATGGCAACCCACTCCAGTATTCTTGCCTGGGAAATCCCATGGACATGGAGCCTGGAGGGCTACAGTCCATGGGGTTGCAAAGAGTTGGACACAGCTTAGCGACTAAACAACAACTATTACTTATTCACTAAGTTCTTATCAGCCTTTTTCCATAAACTCTTCCTAATAGCTGGATATTATTCAGCTTTAGAGGCACAAGGGGAATTTTCCCCACTTTCACTCAGTATCATATATGTATATATATAAAACTCTGTTACAACAAATTAATAATGATGAAGAATGTGAGTTTTGGACTCAGACTTGGTTGAATCCCTGCTTTCTAAGTTGTTATTAGACTGCATTACTGGCAAATTGTTATCTGTTCTCTCCAGGCCTTTGTTTTCTATTCTGTAAAATAGGTGAAATAGTAATGGCTCATATAATGTCATAATGAAGACTAAAAAAGATAGTGTATATAAAAAGCTTAACTTGGAAGCTTACATATGATAACCTAACATCAGGAGACACCATAGCATAACAGTTTACAGTATGGTTTCTGGAGTCATAGTTCTTTAATTCAACCTGGTTCCAACACTCTTAACTGTTTGGGCAACTTACTTGATCAAGGCTTGGTTACCTCATTTATAAAAAGATACTGATGTCTACTTGAAGTTGTACAATTCTTGAATGGCTGAAGTGGAAGTTCATTTCAGGCACATTGCGAGTTAGCTGCATTTAGTAGAAATGCAGACAATAATTTACTTGATTATCATGATACTTCTATAAAGACTCTAATGTTAAATTTCCTCAATGAAAACCTTTTTAGTAAGAATATGAAACTTGTTCTCAGCCAAGTCTTTTATGGAATGAATATTAACCAAAGCTCATGAATAGTTCTTCCTATAGAAGTGTCCTGTGGAAGACTGGTGTTATTAATTACATATCTCTAGTCTACTATTGGAGAAGGCAATGGCAACCCACTCCAGTACTCTTGCCTGGAAAATCCCATGGATGGAGGAGCCTGGTGGGCTGCAGTCCATGGGGTCGCGAAGTCGGAGACGACTGAGCGACTTCACTTTCACTTTTCACTTTGGAGAAGGAAATGGCAACCCACTCCAATATTCTTGTCTGGAGAATCCCAGGGATGGGGGAGCCTGGTGGGCTGCCGTCTATGGGGTCGCACAGGGTCGGACACGACTGAAGCGATGCAGCAGCGGCAGCAGTCTACTATACAAAATGAACATATTTGGTATACTTAATGCTGTTGTTTAGTCACTAAGTCACGTCTGACTACTTTGTGAGCCCATGGACTGTAGCTCACCAGACTCTTCTCTGCTTGGGATTTCCCAGGTAAGAATATTGGAGTGGGTTGCCATTTCCTTCCCTAGGGGATCTTTCTGACCCAGGTATCAAACTTGGAGATAATTGCATATTATAAGGCTAAATGTAAAAGCACTTCGTACAGAAACCTATAAAATAATGATTTTATTTTTGAAAGATAATAAAAAAATCCTTATATATAATTAAATATTTTTATATAATTAGGATCTTGGAGAATAGTATGTAGCATACATACTAGGTTGTTATTACTGTTGATCTAGTGGAGATGGGATGTGTGAAACTATATTGTGGGTGAAATGATGGTAGTAGGGAGTGGTAAGGAAAAAAATAAAGGAGTCTGTCATAAAAACAGCATGTACAATATCCCACTTGCATAAAATCAACTTATATGAGTGTGTGTATGTGTATAAAATAATACATGAAAGATTGTTCACTTAAATATCAATGGTGTTTAACTGAGGGTGATGGGTTTAGATAACTTTTAATTTTAAATATTTTTATACTTTTTCTCTTGCTTGATAATTATAATAATAAGCATTTATTGTATATTAAGAAAAGATCCAGCTATATTTTTTCTGGTTCTGGCTATGAGAACCAAGTCATTTTCTTTTTTTCCCCTTCCCATCCCATTTTTTAAAGTTGATATACTGTTGATTTATAATATAATATCAGTTTCAGGTGTACATCATCATGATTGAGTATTTTGAATATAATCCACTCCATATAAAGTTGTTATAAAATATTGGCTATACTCCTTGTGCTGTATAATGTATTCTTGTGGCTTATTTTATACGTAGTAGTTTGTACCTATTAATACCCTCCCCCTTCCCTCGCCTCACTGGTAACCACTAGTTTGTTCTCCAAATGCATGAATGTGCTTCTGTTTTGTTATATTCATTCAAAATATTCATTCATTTGTTTTAGTTTTTGGATTCCAGATATATATGATAATACTCAGTAATTGTCTTTCTCTGAGTTATTATGCATAATATCCTCCAGGTCCATCTATGTTGTTATAAATGACAAACTTTCATTCTATTTTTAGCTAAATAGTATTCCATTGTATATATATATATACACACACACACACACCCCATATCTTCTTTATTCATTCATCTGCTGATAAACACTTAGGTTACTACCATATCATGGCTCATGTAAATAAATTGCTGCTAAGAACATTTGGGTGAATTTATCTTTTGAATTAGTGTTTTCATTTTCTTCAGATAAACACCCAGTAGTAGAATTGCAAGATCATATGGTAGTTCTATTTTTAGTTTTTGAGACTCCCTCCATACTGTTTTCTATAGTGGCTGCACCAGTTTATATTCCTACCAACAGTGTACAAGTGTTCCCATGTCCTGGCCAACGCTGATTATGTTATCTTTCTGATGATAGCCATTCTGACCAGTGTGAGGTGACATCTCACTGTGGTTTTGATTTGCATTTCTCTGAGGATTATCTAAGCTGAACATCTTTTCATGTCCTATTGGCCAACTGTATGACATAATTAGAAAAATATTTATTCATGTCTTGCCCATTTTTAATCAAGTTGTCTATTTTTTATTGTTGAGGTGATTGAGTTCTTTATTTGGATATTAACCCCTTATCTGTTACATGGTTTGAAGTATTTTCTTCCATTCAGTAGGGTGTTTTCTCATTTTGTTAATTGTTTCTTTTGTTTTGCAGAAAGTTTTGAATTTTATGTTGTCCCATTTGTTGATTTTTTTCTTTTGTTGCTTGTGCTTTTGGTACAAGTATTATTATCACCATTATCGTGTATTAAGCTGTACTGGAGTGTAATCTATGTTGTTGTTCAGTCGCTCAGTCGTGTCTGACTCCTTGAGACCCCATGGACTGCAGCACTCCAGGCCTCCCTGTCCTTCACCATCTCCCAGAACTTGCTAAAACTCATGTCCATTGTGTCAGTGATGTCATCCAACTATCTCGTCCTCTGTCATCCCTTTCTCCTCTTGTCTTCAATCTTTCCCAGGATCAAGGTCTTTCCTAAGTCAGCTCTTTGCATCAGATGGCTAAAGTATTGGAGTTTCAGCCTCAGCATCATTCCTTCCAATAAATAGTCAGGATCGATTTCCTTTAGGACTGACTGGTTTGATCTCCTTGCAGTCCAAGGGACTCTCAAGAGTCTTCTCCAACAGCATAGTTCAAAAAACATCAGTTTTTCGGCACTCAACCTTCTTTATAGTCCAACTGTCACATCCATACAAGACTACTGGAAAAACTATAGCTTTGACTATCTGGACTTTTGTTGGTAAAGTAATGTCTCTGCTTTTTAATATGCTGTCCAGGTTTGTCATGGCTTTTCTTCCAAAGAACAAGCATCTTTTGATTTCATGGCTGCAGTCACCAACTGCAGTGATTTTGGAGCCCAAGAGAATAAAGTCTTTCCCTGTTTCCCCATCTATTTGCCATGAAGTGATGGGACCAGATGCCATGATCTTCAATTTTTGAATGTTGACTTTTAAGCCATCTTTTTCACTCTCCTCTTTTACTTTCATCAAGAGGCTCCTCAGTTCCTTTTTGCTGTCTGCCATAAAGGTGGTGTTATCTGCATATCTGAGGTTATTGATATTTCTCCTGGCAATCTTGATTCCAGCTTGTGCTTCATCCAGCCCAGCATTTCGCATGATGTACTCTGCACATAAGTTAAATAAGCAGGGTGACAATATAGGCCTTGATGTACTCCTTTCCCAATTTGGAACCAGTCCATTCCATATCCAGTTCTAACTGTTGTTTCTTGACCTGAATGCAGGTTTTGCAGAAGGCAGGTCAGGTCGTCTGGTATTCCCATCTCTTTAAGAATTTTCCCCAGTTTGTTGTGATTCATGTAGTCAAAGGCTTTGATGTAGTCAATGAAGCAGAAGTAGGTGTTCTTCTGGACTTCTCATGCTTTTTCTATGATCCAGTGGATGTTGTCAATTTGATCTCTAGTTCCTCTGCCTTTTCTAAGCCCAGCTTGAACATCTGGAAATTCTCGACTCATGGACTATTGAAGTCTCGCTTGAAGAATTTTGAGCATTACTCTGCTAGCATGTGAAATGAGTGCAATTGTGCAGTAGTTTGAACGAGTGAAATGTGCAGTAGTTTTATAGTGTAGTCTATAAAAATACTGAATTACTATGCTGTATACCTGAAACTGATAAAAGATTGCAAATCAACTATACAGCAATGAAAAAATGGCCTAAATCTATTCTCTGTGGTTCTGCTTTTTCATGTCTTACTGTAAGCAAACTCCCCTTCCCCACCCCACCCCCTACAGGAATCGGGAGCTTCTTGCATTGAAAAAAAGCAGATCTACTTCCTAGATTTGTGTTTATATCAGTCTCTGTATTCACTGTTCTTTGCTTTGTGGGTTTTTTCATATTTATGATATAAGATCATCTTCTGAAAGCGAGAATATAGTGAGAATGTCTGGAATTTAGATACAAAACACAAGAATCTCTGACTATGGTCATGACTAAACAGCTTGCATTAAACTAACCATTCTACTAAAAATAACTATAAAATCTTGACAAAATACATAAAAGGAACATTCTAAGGCACTAGAAAGCAGTTAACACAGAAAAGACTTCAGGGGATACAATTCCAAGAAGGGAGAAACAAGGAGATGAGTTTCACATTCACCTTGGGGGTTTTCTCCTGAGTAATAGCAATCAGTAGGGCAGGAATATGTTGATAGGAAGGCATATGGGAAAGATTGGGGTGAAAGAAGAATACTGCCTCAGCAAAAAGCAATAGATTCTCCTCAGACTGAACTGAGGGGATAAAAGTTTGGTGCTTATGGCCAGTAAGGCACTTGGGGTTTGAGAAACAAATTCTGGAAAAGGAGAACCACAGAGAAGGAGGATCAAAGGGTAATATAATCTCCTTTCAAGGCATTTTTGATTTCTCAGCCAGCCATTCATATACAAAATGAAATTTTAAAAAAAATTTAGCAGAAAGCAGAAATTAGGAATTTAAAGAGCTGAGCAGATGTTTTAGGAGTCATAGTTTCAGAGTACAAAAATAGGAATTCAGGGATTGCTAAGGTGGAGGTATCATAAAAACAGTCCAGGTTTGCAGCTGAGATCTCAGAAAGGTCATATTCCTGAGTAAGGATCACATCCCAGAAATAAGAGCAAAAGTGGTTTAGGCTATTTTTACAACATGAATCCTTAAATGGGATCAAATTGATCTGTTTTTACTCTATCTGCTACTTGAGGAAAATTTAACCTTTGTTGCATTACTGCATCCATTGTCTTTACAAGGTCAAAATATAATGTGCAGCATTCAATTAAAAATATGGAAGCATATGAAGAAAGAGGACAAATGGTCAAGAACCAAGAGAAGAAAAAAATCAACAGATAACATGCTCATAAGATACTGAAGTTTTTGTCAATATTAGAATGAAAAATTTTCTGAATAATGTTGTTTTTAACCTGAAAATAAGTTAAATAGAATATTTATAAATTTTTGCAAATTAGTAAATAAAAATTTGGGGGCTCTACTTGCTAACGAGTCTTCTTGGTTAATAGTTTTTATAGTCTCAGAAATTTCTTCAGGGCCTTTTTCATATCTTTGTTCCTAAGACTATATATTATTGGATTAAGAAGTGGGGTGACCACAGAATAAAACAGAGTCACGGTCACCTGCATTCTAGGACCATGCTCAGATGCTGGGCTCCCATACATGACCACTACTGAACCATAGAACAGTGAAACCACAGTCAGATGAGACCCGCAGGTCGAGAAAGCCTTCCTTTGTCCAGCTGCTGAAGGGACTTTCAATACAGCTTTTATGACCAAAGCATAGGACCCCATGATGAAGAGAAAGAGAATGATGAGGGGAATAGGGCTGAGAGTGGAGAAGACAAGCTCCATCACAGGAGCTTTTTCACAGGTGAGTGCTAGAAGAGGACCTGGGTCACACAGGAAATGGTCAATGATCCTGGATCCACAGAAGGACATTTGGGAGATGATGATAATGGGAATCAAAAACCAGAGAAAACCAAGTGCCCAGCAGCTGATCACAAGATTGGTGCAGAGATGTCCAGTCATGAGGGTGGGGTAATGTAGAGGTTGGCAGATGGCAAGATATCGATCAAATGCCATAATAGCCAAGAAAAAGCTTTCTGTAGAACCCAAGGAGAAGAAAAAGTAGAACTGGAGAAGGCACCCAGAGAAGGAGATGAGCTTGTTGTCAGAGAGGAAGTTGGCCAACATGTTGGGGACAGTGGAGGTGACATACCAGATCTCCAGGAAGGAGAAGTTGGCAAGCAGGATGTACATGGGGGTGTGGAGTCTCTGATCCCAGCACACAGCACAGATGATAGAACCGTTGCCCATGAGGGTCAGGAGGTAGACAGTAGAGAAGAGCACAAAGAGGAGAATCTGCCCCTCCCTGGGGCAAGGGAAGCCCAGGAGGATGAAGCCAGTGATGGCGCTGGAGGTGTTGGGAGTGCTGGAGATTTTCATGTGTCTGTGAGCTGTGAAAGGACCAGCAAATATCAAACGAGTTTGTATAGTGACATGAGGACCCAGATTTACACTTAAATCTTCTTGGGAAAGATATAAGGACTTGCATGCCTGAGTGCTAAGTCACTTTATCAACTCTTTGCAACCCTAGGGAGTGTAGCCCACCAGGTGCCTCTGTCCATGGGATTCTCTAGGCAAGAATACTAGGATGGGTAGCCATGCCCTCCTCCAGGGGATCTTCCCGACCCAGGGATCAAACCCACATCTTTTATGTCTCCTGCATTGACAGGCAGGTTCTTTAACACTAGTGCCACTTGGAAAACCCATAAGGACTTGCATATCAATAATTTTTTCTTGAGAGATGAAATATTGACCGGGGTTTCCTCTTTATTCTCATTCATATTTTCATCTTGGATTCCAGAAAATTTCTGGTCAGAATAGATAAGCACTTCTAGGAAAGGGCTGTAGCAGTATTTGAAGATTATATTGACTTAATAGAGAATATACATATGAGTATATTACCTTTAGGGCTTCCCAGGTGGCGCTAGTGGTAAAGAACCTGTCTGCCAATGCAGGAGACATAAGAGACAAGGGTTCAATCCTAGGGTCAGGAAGATCCCCTGGTGGAGGGCATGGCAATCCACTCCAGTATTCTTGCCTAGCGAATGCCCATGGATAGAGGAGCCTGGCGGGCTACAGTTCATAGGGTCACAAAGAGTCAGACACGACTGAAGTAACTTAGCATGCATACATACAAATATTACATTTAATAGAGTCTATGTGTCTATCTACCAACCAACCTACTGATCTATTGTCACAAAAATGGAATGGATTTCTTCCACTTTTCAAAGAGGTGACATCATTGCAGTTGTGCCAGAAGTTGAATCAAACTATGTTGCACATTTATACATTATCCTACAGGGTTCTGATTGATTTCAAGATCAATGTGCAAGATTATTTAACAAAAGTATTCTCATTTAGAACAACAGAAAAAGACATGTTGCATATATGCAAACTTTAAAAGCTACTCTGCCTTGAGATACTCCAAGTAGTTACTGGGGGATAAGCAAAATTTCAGTTTTGAATCTTTACAAATCCACTGCTACTAGAATATTT
Source organism: Cervus canadensis (assembly GCF_019320065.1). NCBI lineage: Eukaryota > Metazoa > Chordata > Mammalia > Artiodactyla > Cervidae > Cervus > Cervus canadensis. Next base: position 24,222,500 of record NC_057391.1, read on the forward strand.
AGAATTCCATGTTATCAGCAATATTCACAGCTCATATCATTGGGATAGAAATTTATAAATAACTGTAGCTTGGAAAATGTCATATCTCTGTTCCAGGTAAGTATAGACCTACGTTGCCATGTAACATAAATTAATGGAACTTTTTGAATTACTTCTTTTATGTGACTTTTGAAGCAGCCTTTATTTCAAACTAAATGATTTAACTTATTAATTTCACAATGTTTTACACTAATCATCTGTAATCATCAGATTAACTAGAGGAAATTAGCCTTGATTTCTATTGTGTTAAAAAGGCAATCCTACTCATTCATGGTGGACCAGTGTATAAGAATTATTAACAGAGCATGTGAAACAGGTCTGTACTTACCTGGAACAGAGATATGAAATTTTTCAAGCTACAGTTATTGATTTGTCAATGTATGGCAAAAACCACTACAATACTGTAAAGTAATTAGCCTCCAACTAATAAAAATAAATGGAAAAAAAAAAAAAACTTATGTAAAATAAAAAAAAAACCCTTTCCGAGTCATTTTAAACAGGATTCCCTGATTCCTATTGCATGAGGGATGCTTGGGGCCAATAAAATTCTTGCAGATCTGCCAGATTGTCTTTTAGAGTATAAAACTGGACTGAAACAGGATTTAATGGACTCTATTTGGTGAGGGGAAGAGTGTGTAGCTTCTGGTACCTATACCATGCAATTCCATTTGCTGTCTTTTTCTCTTCTGCTTGTAAAGTCATTTTTCTAGGGGCCCAGTAAATTTCTGAGACCACACATTTATTTATTTTTTTTATAAAGGAGAGGTGAAGGAAGACAGCAGAAGAGTATAACATCTGAGTGACTTTTAAGTCACTCTGTACCAGTTTCACTCATGATCAATGACAGTAATCATTTACCCTTTTTTTGCTTCTTACCCTGGCTTTTGTAGTGTATTTACAAAGCTATATTAGTCGCTTGAGCCCATTGATTAGTAAAGAATAAAATTAGGGATGCAAAAGAATAATTCTGCTATGTGAAAAGGTCCTTAATGAGTTCTAAGTAGTTTAGAATCTAAAGATAAATCTAGATTTGCCAGCCGGGATTAACCCTAACTTTGCCAAAATCCTTTGCTCTACATTACACTGCAGGCTGATGCTTATTATGAAATGTCCTAACAAAATCTGTGTCTGTGCAAAAAAAAAAAAAGCGTAAGTCTATAATTCTTGTACCAATTCAGAGGAAAGTATTATGATCAATTAAAAACAATTGTTAAGTATTTTTGACCAGGTTTGCTTTGCTGGTGTTCCTGGAATTTCATTTTAAGAGTAAGCATCTGCTCAACAATCACATAATTGACCTCTTCAATTGAATGTTGAATAATTTTTTTGGTGAAATTTATGTCAGTGTAGTTTTTTCTCCACTATTTAACCATCACAATTGAATCCATTGGAAATTATTGTTAGTTTTTCTCATGTCTAACACTCTCTTGTTTAAGCTATCATCTTTTCTTCCACTGTGATACTGTCCTCACTGGCCTCCTGTTTCCACCCTTGCCTCTAGATAGTGTGTTATCCCTATCACGGCCAGAGTACTCTTTAAAAAAGAAAATCAGATCAATCCCTTTTCTTGTGCACATACTTCAGTTAGCTTCCCAATGCACTGAAAATAAAATCTTCAAACCACAGTATTAGATGACCCCTTGTAACGTCTCCAATCTCATCTCTTGGCTGTATTAATCAATCCTATACATACTATATCTCTCAAACACACACACACACACACACACACACACACACACACACACACACATAGAAACACACATTCTGTTTTGCGAAGGACTCTGAAATTTGAATTTAATATAACTCTGATGTGTTATATTAACACAGTTTCTGACTAACAGAAAGTTAGTCTTCTATTGATTTTTTAATTTAAATTCAAAATATAAGAATTCTTAGCTCACTGTCTATACAAAAATGGGCAGCAGGCCAGATCTGGACCATTGGCTATAATTTGCTGACTCCTGTTCCATGCATTTTTAAGGATAGGAAAGCAACGATCGTCACTTTCCTGTGGAAAAATAGAAGCTCCTTGGTCCAGCAAGAATCTTATTAGATAGAAAGGGAGGAGACCACTAGAGGCAGCTAGAATCAGCTTAGTCTTCTCAGGTAGCACCTTTGGGCCAGCTTTAGCTTAATTAAAAAGATGAGCTTCCAAAGCCATTTGCCTCTTTCTCTCTCTGTCTCTACACACACACACACTCAAATACTCATGCATGCACGGCTTCCCTCTTCCCCACAGTACTTCAGTAATATAACACCGGCCTTCTTTTAGTTTCTAGAAATAGCCAAGTACTTTTCTGACCCAGGGTCTTTGTTCTTGTTGTCCTCCATGGTTATTTTTAATTCCTAGTTCTCAGCACAATATGAGGAAGATACTGTATATTTGTGATTTTTTTTGAAAGAAATGATTGTCCTCACTGTTACCAACATAGAGAATATAGATAGATAATATAGAGATATCTACCAATTACTTTCTTTGAGCTTCAAAGAGCCTGTGAGATGAAGTTTTAGGAAATAAATGATAAGAAAGGGCTCCAAATGATCTGAGACTATGAGAGTATTGGCCTGGACATGAGAGGAATCCATTTAAAGGAAGTAACGGGAGCTAAGGTTCTATCTGGAACAACGTGTTCCACCCCAGGTGGCTTACTCTGTATTGCTAGAGATAATAACGGCCCCCAGCTGTAGATGTTAAAATAGGGGATAGGGAGGGTAGGATGGAAATTCCAGGTTTAGCATCATGACAGAGTTGCTTAGTGGCTCTAGTGGAGTCTCCTACTGTCTATAAACTTTGGTTTCTTTATGTGAAAAGGGAGTAGGGTTATATAATTTTTAATAACCTTTCGTTATAACATGCTTACTCCTATTCCAAGTATACTACAAGTACACATGATATGAAGGTTTTATAGATCTAGAGGTGATATTTTATTTACATTTATCTCTCAGATGAGAAAATCCATTAGTTTTTCACATTTACATGAGGCAAAAATATCCAGGTGATTCCCTCTAGGGCAATTCTCCTACTTTGAGAGTCTGACAAAGCTGCCCTAGAAAATAAGAAAAGTGTGAAAAAATGATTCTCTGTGTGTCATCACCATTTCATGCTCAATCTAACTATAAGTTGTCAGTGGGTGAAAAAAGATATTTTGAATAAGACATGTCGTTTGTTACTCACCTTTTATTACTTCACTCCTTTGTACAGAAGAGCTGTTGTGTTCACCTGAACCAAGGAGGAGCTGGAGCTGTCCAGAGAGGCAGGCCAGTTCCCCTGAATTAGTTGCAGAAAGTTCTGTGGCAGAGGGATTGGGAATATGCATACAGTGGTGTCAAAGTTGTATTATGTATGCAGGATGTTTCGACTGAGTTTATTAATAAGGCCAAGCAAGATAAACTACTTCCTCACCTCCATGCTATCTTGGAAAGGTTGGGTTAAACCCAATCTAGATTAGCCAGACTCTCAGCTGTAATATATAAGATGAAGATATTTCTCTGAAATGTTGCTTTTCCCCCAGGGCTAGTCCACAGAGGCACAATGGGGTAGAAGCACCATGCCCTACTCTCACAACAGCACATCCATCTGTTTCCTTTGGTTTGGTCAGGAGATGTCACAGCTGTCCCATTTCTGCAATGCTTTTGAAAACAAGAAAAACTCTCATTTCTGAGAAGTGGTAGGCAGTTAAAGCATAATAGAAGAGCAAAAGATTTGGAGTAAGGAGTTGAGGGTATAATATACAACATGTAAACTATTTCTAGTTCTTCCAACAGTAAAATGGGTACACTAGCACTTTCACCAAGGTACTGAGGACTCTGAATGATAAAACATGTGGAACCTTGTCTAGGGCCTGACATACTGTAATGCATAGGAATTTTTAGCTATATAATATACAGCTGAAGCAAAGTAAAAGGAAGCCTTACTCAGAGGATAGTAGTTTTCTCACTCTTCTATATTTATTTTTCCTCTAAGCATTATATCATCTCCTTTCTTGAACAAGAGGACTATCCAGACCTGAAGTTTCTCTGACTGTCTGGTCTTCCTGGAGAGGAGAGTTGGTCTTCTCTAAAGAAACCATCAAGGGGTGAAGGAGTAGAAACTGGGTAAAGATCTTTCTGCGCTTGTTGAAGGATGCGAAAATTATAAGCAAAGACTCCAGAGAGTGAGAATCCATGAGAATCTATTTACCACTTCCAGAAGGATGTCTGTGTTAGGAGACTGTTCTTACTAGTTATTCCCTTCCGCTGGGACCTGTCTTCTCAGGAGACTGTGGTCCTTCTACCTTTGTCTCCCAGTAGAGTAGAAAACATTACTTTTTCCAGCCCCAAACTTCTCAGTGATGGCATGAGATTTCATCAATCTTTTGCCAATATGAGCCAACTCAGAGCGCTGTTCAAGGGAAAGTCTATTAAAAAAAACACAGTGTGATGGCTGTTAGGTAGAAGATGTTCCTGAGCCTCTAGTGAGTGCTGTCAATTATGGGTTTTGGGAACAAAGCCCTCTCTGATTCTCCTGAAGGAAGAGATGGGCTGGAGGTATGATGTGACCTCAGCCATAGAGCGCTGTGCTGTTACTCCAGGAATCAATCCCCTTCCAGGACCTCCCTGTTTCTTTTATAGATCTACCCTTTCTCATTTGTGGTTGAGCCCTGTGAGTCTCAAACAGGTGTCTTGATGGTTAACTTAGGTCCAAGAGAAGCCAGAGCAGAACATTCCTTAGCTCTTCTCAGGGTTGGATCTAAGGCTTCCTCATCTTGACAGAAGTACAGGTGTTTTAGCACAACCCATTTCTTGTCCCTCTGTCCCATTTGTGAAGGAGTTTCAAGTCAATGACTTATCAGGTCGTTTAACTTCCTTGTTTGATCTGCTTTGATGTTTCCCTCTGTTTACAATTTGAAATTGGCAAACAAGGGCAGTTGCAATTCAGCTGTAACTATTGTTACCCTTGTTGTAATTATATATATATATTTTAAATTTTTGTTATATTGAAGTATAACCGATTAAAAATGTTGTGATAGTTTCAGATGGGCAGCAAAGGAATCAAACTATACATTACCCATATCCATTCTTCCCCAAAGTCCCTTCCTATCCAGGCTACCACATAATATTGAGCAGAGTTCCCTCTACTAAACAGTAGGTCCATATTTTATATTTTTATCTTTCCCCCACTATTTCTTGCAGAAGTTCTTGTGTCACAGTCAGATTAAATTGCTTAGACACATAGTGGAATACCATATATTTCGGTGGGGTAAATAATTTTACCCTCTGAAAAGCAGACAAGAACACTGTGAATTGATGACTACCAAAGGAAGAGTTAAGCCCGGTGGAGTGAGGATCCCAGGAGACTAACTTAATCATGCAGAAAGGAGATAACTTATGAAGTGTTCTCTTTGCTTTCTTTCCTTTTCTTTCTTTTTTTTTTTGTAGCCTCTCCTGTTATTGTTTCCCCCAGCTCAAAATATTTTCTCACAGAATTCTTGAAGGTGGTATTAGCACATTGTAACAGAGCTCATTGGTTGCTGGTCCATATCCCTTTGTATTTTCTCCTCCTTTCCACTTCAGTGCAACTGCAAGCTTCTACATTTGTTTTCCTGAGAGTTTTTTCATAACTGGGAAACCTGCTTTGGCTGCCGATTTTTCATTCTTCCAGGCTGGAAGTTAATGACTTCCACACTTCCTGAAACCCTCAGCTATGGACAGATTGGAATTGGAGTATCAGTATCCCAGCTCCTTTGGCAAAATATCGGGATAAGTCTGGAATGTCTAATTGCCTACCTTGGGATCCTCCAGAGGGATTAGCTGCAATTATTTCTAATGGGAGTTGGTTTGACTACTTACCCTTTGTTGGAAGACTTCTCTTCCTTATTTGACTTTTCTCTATCAGCATTCCCTTCATTACCTAAATGAACTCTGCATTGGAATCTTTGTCTCAGGATTTATTTTTGGGGAGAGCAATAAAGACACGGGGGCTGGTATATTTGGTCTAGCCACCATTTGTAACACTTTTTAGACAATCAAGTTTGTTTCCAGTTTCAAACAAGTTTAAATTTTTTTCCATTAAGCTTTTTAGCAACTTAAATATTGATTTTGTCAGGTGGGTGCTATTCGTTATAATGGTTCCTTTAAGAGTACTATCATCAAACAGATTAATTATAAACATAAAAAATGTTTAACTCAGTCACAAAAAGGAATGATGTACTGAAATATGCTACAACTTAGGTGACTTTGAAAACTTTATGCTTAGTAAAAGAAGGCAGTCACAAAAAGTCACATATTGTATGATTCCTTCATATGGGCTGTCTGGAATAGGCAAACCCATAGAGACAGGGAGCAAGTTAGTGGCTGCCAGGTAATGTGGGGAGGGAGGAAGGGGGAGTGACCTACTGTAACTGATATGAGGTGTTATTCTGGGGTGATGAACAAGTTTGGAAATTACAGAAGAGTGGTGGCTGTACCACACCGTGAATGCACTAAATACCACTAAGTTGTATACTTTAAGATGGCTGATTGTATGTTATATGAATTTTGCCTCAATTAAAAAAATTAAATCCTAAATTTAATCTAAAAAAAAGAAAGAGTACTATCATCAAAACACCACCTATCTGCAATCAGGCCTTTTTACTGTGGAAGATGGAGCATGCATGAAGATTTTCCAGGTAAAGGAATAATGGATTCATGTGACAGGTCACTGATTGTTTTCTCTTAATTGGTTATTAGTAATAAGCTTTCTTATAAGAGAAATTTCAAAAGATAATATTCCACTGAGGACACAGCTTGATTAACACGCCACTTGTGAGCAAATGCTGTCGCCTCTTCTCTTAGAGAGCCCAAAAGATTGTTGCATGACTCAGTGGCAGATGTCTGAAGTATAGAACCATCTTCTTGTACAGCATGTGCAGTAGAGATTACTTCATTCTGTAGCCAAGCCAATTGGTTTCTGAAGAGCTTTCAAGTCATGTTGTTACAGACCATTTTCCTAGAATGTCTGTACCACTGGTTAATTCAATACTATAAACAATTACAGAATGATGTCACTATTTTTTTCATACTTCTGTCCAGTGTCAGGTTACCCATCATCATTTTCTGGTTTTGAATCCCATTTTGGTTGGTCAGAGGAGCCTGACAGGCTATAGTCCATGGGGTTGCAAAGAGTTGGACACTACTGAGCACACACACACATGGTTGGTTTGAGTAAATCTTTTCCTCCTTTTCTTCATTCCTTTCTCTCCCTTCTCCTCCCCTTTCCCTTTCTCTGTTTCCCTCCTGCCCCCCTCTTGTTGTCTTCCTCCCTCCCTGTCCCTCTTTCTCTCTTTCCTCACTGCCTCACTTTCTCCCCTCTTTTCATGGTCTTCCATGGTCTGTGGGCTTCCCCTGTGGCTCAGCTGGTAAAGAATCCGCCTGCAATGCAGAAGACCCGGGTTCCATTCCTGGATTGGGAAGATCCCCCGGAGAAGGGATAAGCTACCCACCCCAGTATTCTTGGGCTTCCCTCATGGCTCAAACAGTAAAGAATCTGCCTGCAATGCGGGAGACCTGGGTTCAATCCCTGGGTTGGGAGGATCCCCTGGAGCAGGGAAAGGCTACCCATTCCAGTACTCTGGCCTGGAGAATTCCATGGACTGTATGGTCCGTGAGGTTGCAAAGAGTCGGACACGACTGAGAGACTTTCTCTTTCACTTTCCATGCTGTGTGCTCAGTTGCTCAGTCGTGTCCAACTCTGCGACCCCATTGGCTGTAGCTCGCCAGGCTCCTCTGTCCATGGAGATGACAAAACCAGAATTCAAACCTAGGTCATGGGTGTTTGGATCTGTTGCTCTTTGAGCCTGTGTCGATGAGTTGTTGGGGCAATGATTGCATTCTTGTGTGTTGCCTGCACAGTTCACAACATATTTATTAATATTCAGTCCAACACTCTATCCTTCTCTGGCTTCTTTTCTCACTTCTGCTTCATTTCCCTGCATACAACTGAATAGTACTGGCCCTCTCTTTCTTTGCTAATGATTGGTACCTGAACATCTACTGCACTATTCCATCATGGGTGGCTCTGGGTATTCCAGTGTTCTTGTGTTTGCTCATTCATGTCCTTATGTGCTTAATTCTCATTTCTCCCTAACATTATTTATCACTTTCTTTGTGACATGGACCCAATGATGCACTGTCCTGTACCCTCATTCCAATCATAGATTACATAAATACATTCCTTGAGCTCTACATCTAGGAGTTCAGTTAAAATGCAGACAATAATCGCATCATGATATTAGTATAGTCTGCAGTGAAATCAATCTCAAACCCTGTAATCTCCAACCTACTTGACAATAATCTGGATCTTACAGATCTTTGTGGAATGAGAATTAATCAGAGCTCATGAGTTGTCTTTGGATAGCCCTGTAGCTAACGCTGCCTTTTTCTGGTGTATGGAAGAATAACCTCTTTTGACAATCTAAATTGACTTATTTTTATTCTTTATAAATCTCTAGCTATTAGTACAAGGAAAAAATATTCAGCATGTGTAATCAAATTTTAGTAAAGATCCTTTAAGCATAAAATGAAATGGTAGAGAAAAATATTTGCAATACATTTGACAGCTAAAGTGTTAATATCTAAAATAAATAAAAGTTTTCCTTGAGCAAAATATGAACAATTAAAAATGGATAAAGATGTTAACAAGCAAATAGTAGAGAAAATCCAGTGTCATAAGGAAAAAAGGCCAATGTCATAAGGAAAAAAAATGCTCAACTATCACTAGTAAAAGAAGTGGATTCTCTCTTTTAACCCACCAAAGTGGCAACATTTAAAGTAATTTTATTAGCTCCTAAGGGTGAATAGGTACTTATACTAACAGTGAAAATGTGATTGTATATAGCCTTGAGTCAAAGCAATCTAACAATATCCAAATATTATGTGTACTGATCTTTGATCCAAAAATATCAATACATTCCTAGAAATCTATCTTATAAAAATAAAGGTATAAGTAGTTTAGAATAAGGGCCTCCCTGGTGGCTCAGATGGTAAAGAAACTGCCTGCAATGTGGCAGACCTGGGTTGGATCCCTGGATTGGGAAGATATCCTAGAGGAGGGCATGGTGACCCACTCCAGTATTCTTGCCTGGTGAACCCCATGGACAGAGGAGACTGGTGGGCTACATTCCATGGGGTCACAAAGAGTTGTGTGAATGTGTGTATAAGCATACAATTACATGTGCATTAAGAATAATGTGGAAGGATACACATTGGATTATTCATATACTGCTTATTTAACTAAAGTGTGAGGTAATTGTGGAGAGAAGTGGGGAAAGAATAAAGGTAACGAGAGGAAAAGAAAAAAAAAAGAAGATGGCTTGCAGAGAGATAGCTTGTCTGTTGTGACCCTGTATGAAAAATTATATGTGTGCATGTATACAATCATATGTATATAAATTATATGCATTAATATAAATTATATACTCTCTATATAATATACATATGCACATAAACACATCTGAAAAGATGAATAGCTAAAACTTAATGATATGGAACCCTGGACAGTGGAATTTAGGTGACTGAAATATGTTTATACTTTATTGTTTAAAAAATGTTTAAAATGCAATAAATGCTGGAGAGGATGTGGAGAAAAGGGAATGCTCTTGCATTGTTGGTGGGAATGTAAATTGATACAGCCACTGTGAAAGACAGTATGGAGATTCCTTAAAAAAACTAAAAGTAAAACCACCATATACCCAGCAATCCCACTCCTAGGCATGTACCCTAAGGAAACCAAAATTGAAAAAGATACATGTATCCCATTGTTCATTGCAGCACTATTTTCAATAGCTAGAGCCTGGAAACAACCTAGATGTCCATTGACAGATGAATGGATAAAGAAGTTGTGGTACATATACACAATGGAATAGTACTCAGCCATAAAAAGGAACACATTTGAGTCAGTTCTGATGAGGTGGATGAACCTAGAACCTATTATACAGAGTAAAGTGAGTCAGAAAGAGGAAGATAAATATTGTATTCTAATGCATATATACAGAATCTAGAAAAAGGTACTGAAGAATTTATTTACAGGACAGCAGTGGAGAAACAGACATAGAGAATATAGGCCTATGAACATGGGGAGAGGGGAGGAGAGGGTGAGATGTACAGAAAATGTAATGTGGAAACTTACGTTACCATATGTAAAATAGACAGCCAACAGGAATTTGCTGTCTGGCTCAGGAAACTCAAACAGGGGCTCTGTATCAATCTAGAGGGGTGGGAGGGGGAGGGAGATGGGAGGGAGGGATATATGTATACCTATGGCTGATTCATGTTGAGGTTTGACAGAAAAAAACAAAATTCTGTAAAGCAATTATCCTTCAATAAAAAAATAAATTAAAAAAATAAATGTTTAAAATGAACAAGTATTATATAAATAAGGAAGAAAAATTAAAATATTATCAAACAATTACTATGTTACAAATGCATTTGAGATAAAATGCTGAATGTAAGCTGCTGTGCAAAAAGCTGAAGCAATTTCCAGCTTTCTTGCTTCCTACCCTTAGGGAAATCATATAATACACTATTATTATATCATATTTTATATGATAAAATCATATAAATCATATAAAATCATAAAAATAATATAAAATCATAAAATCATATAAAACCATTATTTTATCATATAATACAATCAGATTTCTTTTGCTTGTAGTAGTAGTAAACTGTAAACCATTAGACAGGTTTTCTTAAGAGTCTGAGAGGTCCTTTCTATGAATGTCTATCAGAGACACTCCTGATCTTTACCTTGACGTGACCCTGTAATCCATGAGCTATAGTTATCTGTGTGAAATACTCAGATACTCAGATAACATTCTCTTGCTCTCTCACCACTTACCTCTCCATTGTTTGCATATACTGTTCCCCAGTTGACTCCTGTAACAACTAGTCTCTCTCTTGGTCATAGCACATCTCACAGTTTAATTTTTTCTCATCCTAGACTGTCAACTCCATGAGGGACTGAAATGTGACTTACTGACTTATCTGACTCCTTTCCTAAATATATACTTGACATATTACAGGTATTCACTAAATGTTTTTAATGAATTAGTGAACAGTAAGAAATGTAAATATAATAGCCCTGAAACTAGACTAATTAACACTTTGCATGCATGCTAAGTCGTTTCAGTTGTGTCAGACTCTTTGTGACCTGTAGACTGTACCCACCAGGGACAGGCTCCTCTGTCCATGGGATTCTCCAGGCAAGAATACTGGAGTGAGTTGCCATGCCCTCCTCCAGAGTATCTTCCAGACCCAGGGATTGAACCCAGGTCTCCCAGGTCTCCTACATTGGCAGGCTGGCTCTCTACCACTAGTGCCACCTGGTGGAAGCCCCAAATAACACTTTAACAAACTATTTCCTCCCACACATCTTCAGTTGTTGTTGTTGTTGTTGTTCAGTTGCTCAGTTGTGTCCGACTGCGACCCCATGGACTGCAGCATGCCCGGCTTCCCTATCCATCACCATCTCTCGGAACTTGCTCAGACTCATGTCCGTTGAATCAGTGATGTCATCCAACCATCTTGTCCTCTGTTGTCCCCTTCTCCTCCTGCCCTCTATCTTTCTCAACATCAGAGTCTTTTCCAATGAGTCAGTTCTTCACATCAGGTGGCCAAAGTATTGGAGCTTCAGCTGCAGCATCAGTCCCTCCAATGAATATTCAGGGTTGATTTCCTTTCGAATTGAATGGTTTGATCTCCTTGCAGTCCAAGGGACTCTCAAGAGTCTTCTACCACAGCACAGTTCAAAAGAATCAATTCTTTTTCGCTCAGCCTTCCCTATGGTCCAGCTTTCACTTCCATACATGACAATTGGGAAAACCATAGCTTTGACTAGATGGACCTTTACTGGCAAAGTAATGTCTCTGCTTTCTAATATGCTGTCTACGTTTGTCATGGCTTTTCTTCCAAGGAGCAAGTGTCTTTTAATTTCATGGCTGCAGTCACCAGCTGCAGTGATTTTGGAGCCCAAGAAAATAAAGTCTTTCCCTGTTTCCATTGTTTCCCATCTATTTGCCATGAAGTGATGGGAACAGATGCCATGATCTTCGTTTTTTGAATGTTGAGTTTTAAGCCATCTTTTTCACTCTTGTCTTTCACTTTCATCAAGAGTTTCTTTAGTCCTTCTTTGCTTTCTGCCATAAGGGTGGTGTCATCTGCATATCTGAGGTTATTGATAAATCTCCCAGCAATCTTGATTCCAGCTTGTGCTTCATCCAGCCTGGCATTTTGCATGATGTAATCTGCATGTAAGTTAAATAAGCAGGGTGACAATATACAGCCTTGACATACTCCTTTCCCAATTTTCAAATTGGAAAACATCTTCAGAGAACAAAATAATTTCCCATATTTTCCCTCCAGAACCGAGAAGTCTGAATGAAATGATGTTTGTGGGTTTTTGGATCCTGGCTCCTTTGTTTGCATTGGAGACAGCCTGTGCCTTGGCATAGATTCCCCAAGAAACCCAGGAATTGTGGGGGACTGTTTCTTAGGCTCCTGTTCTCAGAAAACTTACCAGTAGAGCTATCATTATTATCTATAAAATTTTGTTTCAAAGATACCAGAGAGTTAAAATAAGTCTTTTTTCCTTCTCTTGAATTCAAGATATCCTCTTCCCAAATGCAACCATGGTTAGGTTTCTTATTTATCCTTTGAAAGATATTCCTTTTTTTAAACCACGAGGACAAATTTATAATCTCATCAATAAATGACAACTTACATACTATGCATCATTTATTCACTTAATAACAAATATAAGTTGGAGGTCCATATCTGTATATCTAAAATTCTCTCATTTAAGAAATGCTACATCAAATTCCATTGCATGAATATGTCATACATATTGAAATATGTCTCAATAAATAGGCATTTAAGTGGCTTCTAAAAATGCACTTTTCACATATGTATGATTATATGTGTATCTAGGAGTGAGTACAATTGCTGGGATAATGGATATGTAAATTTTAAATTTTCTGAAATTGTTTGCAAGGTCTTAAGTAGAAATTGCACCAGTTTAGACTTTTATCAGTAATATATATTTCCCCCTCTTAGATGAAAGAATATTTGATGGCTGTATGCCAGAATGCCAAACCCCCAATACTTTCTTATAGTTTATTATGCATTTCTCTCTTTATGAGTAGAATAAGAAGCATAAAGAAGATTTTTCTAAGCATTTTAAAGTTATTACCAGAGCAAATCACTCAAATTTTCCATTCTTCAGCTTCTTAATCTGCAGAATGAGGGAGTTGGATAAAGTCTCTGAGTCCTTTCTCCTAAAGATTTTGGGCAAAGTAAGAATAGCCATGATGAATAAGTGCAACAATAGGATGAAGAATTCTTGACGTGTTCAGTTCAGTTCAGTTCAGTCACTCAGTCATGTCTGACTCTTTGTGACCCCATGGACTGCAGCACATCAGGCCTCCCTGTCCATCACCAACTCCCAGAGTTTACTCAGACTCACGTCCGTTGAGTTGGTACTAGTTATTTACTTAAGATTTTTTAACCTGGGAAAGTATAAAGATAGCCCAGTTGCCCAAAGATTTCTTTCTTTTTTTTTGGACCAAGTTTCTTATTTTTGTATTTCCAGAAATTTCTGCAGGGCATATTTTATATCTTTGTTCCTCAGACTGTAGATCACAGGATTAATGAGTGGGGTTCCCACAGAATAAAACAGAGTCACAAGCTTCTGTATTCCAGCATCATGCTCAGATGTTGGGCTCAGATACATGACCATCACTGAACCATAGAAGAGTGAGACCACAGCCAGATGAGACCCACAAGTGGAGAAAGCTTTCCTTTGTCCAGCTGCTGAAGGGACTTTCAATACAGCTCTCAAGACCAGAGCATAGGACCCCATGATGCAGAGGAAAGGAATAAATAAGAGGAGAGAACTTATGATTGCCCAAAAAAATTCCATTACTGAGGTTCTAGCACACGTGAGTGCTAGAAGAGGACCTGGGTCACACAGGAAATGGTCAATAATCCTGGATCCACAGAAGGACATTTGGGAAATGATGATGATGGGGACTGGGAACCAGAGGAAACCAAGTACCCAGCAGCTGATCACAAGATTGGTGCAGAGACGTCCAGTCATGAGAGTAGGGTAGTGTAGAGGCCAGCAGATGGCAAGGTATCTATCAAATGCCATAATAGCCAAGAAAAAGCATTCTGTAGAACCCAAGGAGAAGAAAAAGTAGAACTGTAGAAAACACCCAGAGAAGGAGATGAGCTTGTTGTCAGAGAGGAAGTTGGCCAACATGTTGGGGACAGTGGAGGTGACATACCAGATCTCCAGGAAGGAGAAGTTGGCGAGCAGGATGTACATGGGGGTGTGGAGTCTCTGATCCCAGCACACAGCACAGATGATAGAACCGTTGCCCATGAGGGTCAGGAGGTAGACAGCAGAGAAGAGCACAAAGAGGAGAATCTGCCCCTCCCTGGGGCAAGGGAAGCCCAGGAGGATGAAGCCAGTGATGGCGCTGGAGGTGTTGGGAGTGCTGGAGATTTTCATGTGTCTGTGAGCTGTGAAAGGTCATAATTACTGATTATCCCTGGAACAGCAGAGGAGCTTCATTTTCTTTGTCCAAACAAGAAACTGAGATATATTTACTTGTTATTAATTCATTGTAATCGAGTGTTTACTTTTGGATACTGGGGATACAGCAATGAACACATGAGATTAAAACCCATACCTCATGTAGCTTATCCCAGTAGGAGAATGCAATGTGTAATTCTCCTTTTTGAACTAAATATATCGAGTTATTGTTCTTCTTGGCAAACACCTTTTTAAGGGTAGGCTGAAGTTATTGCTATGTCAAACAGTACTGTCATGGTGATGACTGGGGATGTACATGATCTTGCCTTTAGAAAGGTTTCTATAATTTCCTTATAATGAGTGGAAAACTGCATTTCCTATGTACTCCTTGAGTTGTCACCTAATGCAGCTGCTTGTAGGCAGGTACCTTGTTGGATAATGTGATTTTGAAGCAGGAAAACATGTGTGACTTTTGATGCCATTTAAAAATTGACATTTGACTATCTTCCAACCTAACTTGGTGATTCATTCTCTCTAGTACCATTATCTGACAATTTCATAAGTAAATCAATCAACTTTGATGGGGAAAGCTTCTGAAAAAATAGCTCCAAGAAAGAGGCCATCTGGATACATTTCTTGAATGATAAAAATTAATATATCAATAATATTACCATGTTGAAATAGTTCTGTCTATTCTCTGTGATAAGAATGCAGTGCTGTGCTGGGGAACACAGCACTTTGGAACCTGTTCTTCTGTGTCAGAATCAATGTTACTTGATTCTCAGGTCAAAGGGTACTCATGTATTCAATAAGAACTCGCATGATTCTGTCCATTTCTGTCTTAATGTGCATTACCACAGTGCCTTGCTGGCTTCACGTAGAGTGAGATTGGGAGGGGGAGAAGATGACTGCATTGTGAGTTCCATCTTCTATATGCTTTTATTCAGCTTGTAAATTTATCTGTCAGCTCATGCAGCTCAATTTCAAAAAACATACAACCCAATCAAAACATGGGCAGAAGACTTCAACAGAAATTTATCCAAAGAGGACATGCATATGGCCAACCAACACATGAAAAATGCTCAACATTGCTCACTACTACGGAAATGCAAATCAAAACTATAATGAGGTATCCCCTTACACTAGTCAGAATGATCATCATCAAAATAATCTACAAACAATGCTGGAGAAGATGTGGAGAAAAGGGAACCCCCTTACACTGTTGGTGGGAATGTAAATTGATACAGTCACTATCAAGAACAGTAGAGAAGTTCCTTAAAAAACTAAAATTAGAGCTACCATATGACCCAGCAATCCCTCTCTTGGCCATATGCCAGGAGAAAACCATAATTCAAAAAGATACATTGCACCTCAGTGTTCATTGCCACACTATTTACAATAGCCAGGACATGGAAGCAACCTAAATGTCCATTGATGGGTGAATGGATAAAGAAGATGTGGTACAATGGAGTATTACTCAGCCATAAAAAGGAAAAATTGTATCATTTGCAGACACATGGATGGATCTAGAGACTCGCAGAGTGAAGTAAATCAGAAAGAGAAAAACAAATATATCAATTTTATGTGGAATCTAGAAAAACGATACCAATGAACTTATTTACTTTGCAGAAATAGAGATACAGACATAGAGAACAAATGTATGGATACCAAGGGTGGGAAGGAGGAGTTGGGATGAACTGAGAGATTAGGATTGACATGTATACACTACTATGAATAAACTAGATAACTAACGAGAACCTACTGTATAGCATAGGGAACTCCACTCAGTGCTCTGTGGTGACCTAAATGGGAACGAAATCCAAAAACGGGGACATATGTATGTGTACAGCTGATTCACTTTGCTGAAGTGAATGCTGAATTAAAACTTTCATTATGTTTTAATAGCACATCTCTCTTTCTACTATCCTTCGTACACAGTTCAGCTGCAGTTCTGTTTATTTCTAAAATATGCCTTGAGCCCTGATGCATCTGCTTCTCTCTCTTTCCCCTGCACCCTCCTAGTTCAAGTCACCCACATTATTTCTCTAAATTACTGCAAAGGTCTCCCAAATGATTTCTCTGCTTCCTGCCTTTGCTTCTCTACAAACAATTCTCTACACAGCAGACAGACTGACCTTTAAAAGTGTAAATAAGATCATGCAATTTTCTTATGCAAAAACATTCCATAACTTCCCCAACCTAGAATAAAATCCAAGCTCCCTTTTATGATACATGGGCCCCTGAATGATCTGGCTTCCACCTATTTTACCATTTTCTTCCCTGTTCCCTTTTCTGATCTGTCTTTTCCTATTCCCCCTCCTTCATTTACACGGGCCTTCTTTGTATCCTGGAATATGCCAACTTCTTTGCTGACTGGGTTCTTTGCTTTAAATGTTCTCTTTGCCTGGAAATGTATCTGGAGCCCATTTTTCACTTTCCAGCCTAATTATCCTCTTCTTCTGAACACCCTATGTAAGTATATCTGTCATTCTTTTGTTCATAAATTCCTATTTATTTTCTTTCTCATACTTATCAAAGTCTGAAATTATTTTGTTTCTTTACTTACTTGTGTATCTTTGCCAGCCAAATGAGGGCAAGAACCTTGTCTGTTGGGTTCATTGTTTTATTAAAATTGTGGCACAAAATAGTTTTAATAAACTTTTTTTAACTGTTGTCTTTTTCAAAATTATTTTTCTGATTATAAAATTGGGTTATTATTGAAATTTGGAAAAATTTATGCTTTATAATGAAGAGAATAAAAGCTTACTTAACAATATCTATACATAGATAATGTTTTGTAAGAAATATATTCCAAGCCTGAGAACAATAGAGTTTTGTTTTCCACAGTGGATTGGAATCCTGGTATCCTCACTAACTTCTCTTGGCAGCCAGCCTGGATGATTCCCCTGTGAGCACAGTCCTTTGCCTTGCTGGCCTGGACAGGCTACTCCATACAGAAGCACTACTTCCAGAACTGGACCATCTGAGTCTGAATCCTGCCTCCACCACATTATAGTCATGGATGATAGACCAAGTATTAACCTGTCTATGCTTTGGTGTCCTTTTCTGTTAGGTGAAGTGAATACAACTACAGAAGGCATTTTGAAGATTATAGAAAGAATAGTTTTAAAATGCCTAGCAATATATATAGGGTATATATATATATATATATATATATATATATCTCCTATTGTTTAAACTTTTTCAAAAGCCCGAAAGCAAAGTGTAATTATCCACTGCTGATAAGTGGCAGGCAATTATGTTATGCTAGAAATAGTACTGAATTTGGATACAAGAGCCCAGGATTTGAATTCCAACACTTAAACTTTGCATTGTTGTGGCAAGTTCCATAAGCCAGTTATTTTTTGACTCTTAGTTTCCTCAAATGTCAGATGGAGATGTTAACACCTTCCCCAGAAGGTTGTTATGAAAACTATTGAATGGAATAATAAATTGACAAGGTGGAAGCAACTTCTCAATATCTGACATATGGTAAATATTAGATGTTTTGGGTAAAACTGTGGCAGACTTAACAGAAGACTTTTCCCCCCAGACATGTAGATTCTCCAGCTATATTTTACTATTTTTCTCCTCTAAGAACTGAATTACCTTCTTTCCTGAAATAAGAAAGGGATTCTCAACTGAAGCTTCTCAATTTTTTGCAGACTTTTCTGAGTAGAAGCAGTTGTCTTTGTAGTAACCAGCTGGGAGAGAAGGTGTAAAAAGTAGGTTGGATGGGGACCAGTGAATGTATGTGCTTTAGGATCCATGGATTATAAGCACAGCTTGTCTTGTTCTCCTTGAGGCATCATTTACTGCCGCTAGAAGGAGGATTGTGCCAGGAGACAAGTCTGTGCGAGTTATTCCCTTGTTCACTCCCTGTCTCCTCTGGAGACAGTTGTGTGCCTTCATTGTTGCTTTTGTTTTCCCCAGTGATGGAGGAAGTAATAGCTTTTCCTTAGTTTTAGTCTCTTAGAGATGGCCAGAGATTCAATTGACACATTCATTAGTCACTCACCAAATCTGTTCAAAATACCTCTCATATGATCAGGGGAATTTCTGTCAAACAAAACCCAAACCAAGGTGTTCATCTTGCTGGAGTTTGTTTTTTGGTCTTCTGATAAGTTGTTGTCAATTGTGGGTGCTGGAGACAGATGCTTGTCTTGCTATCAGACAGAGAAGACTGGTTTTAGGGGGTAACGAAGCTGTGCAATCACTCTTTTCCCCAGACCATCATGGCCTTTTTCTGTAGAAAAAAATCTTTAGAAATCTTGTGTTGAATCTGATAAGCATTTATCATTTAGAATTCAATAGTTCTTATTTCTATTTATTTACACTGCAAAACAGTTACTTACAGTTTCAAATAAGAAAGTTTAATTTTGAATAAAATTTTTTTTCCAAGAATTGACTTTGCTTTTAAAAGTCTGTTTTAGAACTTTGAGGTTTTCACCAATTTACTAACACAAAAAGACTTGTTAGATTTTAAAAATGAGCAATATCTAAACTTGATTGGATCATGGGCCAGAACAAAAAAAAATCTTCACCTTTTGCTATGAAAGATATGAGCAGTATAATTTGGGAAATTACAGAATAAGGTCTTTATATTGCATAATAGTATTATAGCAGTATAGATTTCTTAGCTTTGATAATCATGTGAGGTTATGTGAGAAAATATTTTTTATTTTTAGAAAATACACACTAAATCATTTAGGTAAGTTGTTTTCAGCTTACACTTAATAGGTATATATATAGAGAAAGACAGTCAGACATATGGACAGAAAGAGGGTAATAGATGTAAAAGGACACAGACAGACTGTAAGAAATTGTGGTAAAATTTTAATAATTTCAAATCCAAATGAAGGGCATATATATAGACATTTTGTACTTTACTATTATTGCAACTTTTCTGCAAAGCTGAAGTTTTGTTTGATAATAAAAAACTTCAATCAGCTCACTTTTATTTATCAAATGTGCCTTTTCCCCCTGGTTCTCAAGGTCTTATTTGGAAGCAGTTAGTCTTTTTAAACATTTGCAAACAAAATACAATTTTTCTTGTGATTTAGCTGGGTCCTAAAGAAGATAACAAGAAGAAGAAAAATTGCAAAAATATAGAGAAAGGTTTAGGGAATTATTTCAGCTGTAGTAACATATTAGCAAGTAAAGGTAATTCTGCTTTTTGCTGCATATCTTTTGTGACTTATGCCTGACTGAATATATGACTTCCAGAAATCCATCATTGAATATTTATTATGTATGTACCACTCCTCTGGATTGTGAATGAATATGAAAATTGGAAAAATAGAGAAGTGCAAAGAACATTAAAACTTGCCCTCATTTATCATGGGAATTTAACATGAATATTTCAGAAGAAAAAATATGAAAAAGATGCACAGATATTTTATACAATTATTAATGAGTAAGAACTTGGAGCTCTAAAGAACATTGACCTTGGGATAGGAAATGAACTATATCCCAGATATAAAGGTCCATTCGTGATCCAAAACATATTTCATATGACTGTATCACTGAAGTAAAATGCAAAAGCTTCTTCAGTTTATACTTTGTGATATTTCTTTAGAATTATTTTCCATATCTTCTCAAATATGCTTATATATATACATAAGTATGCATATATCCATATTTATAAATAAACAGGGTTGTAAATTGTGATTTGTGTTAAATTTTGCAGACCTATTTACTTTATTCTAGAAGTTCATTTGTACTTATGAGAAATATCAATTTAAATAGCAGTGAAATGTAAACTGTGGCCAACTGTGTAGGGACATATTAGTTCAGAGCTAGAAAGCATGCAGTGTGATTGAGAACAGTCTTCAGTTTGAAATGTTGCTAGCATGATTTCACCTCCCTTTATACGTTATCAGCTGATATATCAAAGTCGAGAAACTTCCCCTCTTCTGCATGGTACCAGTGAAACTGACTGATGAGAAGGTGGATGGGCTAACAGGCCTTTCCCCTTCTGTCCAATACTAAGGGCTCACTTTTTAATCTTCAACTCCGCCTCCCATTCCCTCAGTGTACCTAGCGGCTTTCTCTTAATTTAATTCTGAAAAAATTAAGAAAACACAGTTTTGAAGTTACAAATATTAGTTTTGTTAGAAAAAATATGGGACATCATGGTTAGTGAGGTTTTATATAGATGAGCATCCTTAAGGTATGCTAGTTCTTTTAAACTGGGAAACTGAGCTAGATTTATCATTATTATTATTTACAAAATAACTTACTGGAGATTCAAAGTATTTTTTATATACTATTACATATCTTCTTTGACCTGAAATAAGTTTACAGCCTAATAAAACCTTTAAAATTGAAAATATGGTAAGTAAATAAATGCTTTAAAATTTTTCAGTTTTAACTGGAGGAAAATTGGTTTACAATGTTGTGTTGGTTTCTGCAGTACAACAACACAAATCAGCCATAATTATACATATATCTCCTCCCTCTTGAGCCTTAAAAATGTGTTTATTACACCCAACTTACTGAATATCATAGTTTAGCCTAGTTTACCTTAAATGTTCTCAGAACATGTATTAGCTTACTTTTGGGCAAAAGTCATCTGACATAAAGCTTATTTCATAATAAAATTGCTGAATTTTCATAATAGATATTATTGTTGACTTATTGAGTACTATAGAGAAAATGATAAACATAATGGCTGCATGGGCACTGAATGGTTTAAGTGTATAGGTTGTTCACCCTCATGATCATGTGACTGACTGGAAGCTGTGACTCAGAGCTGAACCTAGCATCATGAGAGAGTATCATACTACTTATCAACAGGCAAGAAAATGTAAAAATTCAAAGTATGGTTTTTACCAAATGTGTATTACTTTCTCACAACTGTAAAGTTGAAAACTGGTTAAATAGTAAGGTGGGGACTATCTGTACTTGGTATTGAAACATTTGAAAATAAAGCATACAATTGGAAAAAAAAATCCAAAAATAGGAAAAAATAAAAGACCTCCAAAACCTCCATATTACTGCCCAAACATTGCCATTTCAAATATTTTGAAATGCTTCCCTTTGTATTTTTTTTCTAAAGACCAGATTTTAACTTTCCTGCACATGTGTCATATTGTATTTACAATACTATACTATACTTATTCATTAAGTTTTTATCAACCATTTACCCAAACAATAATAGTTGGATACTATTTCAGCTTTAGAGGCACATGGAGAATTTTTCCTGCTTTAAAACAATATATGTAAGTCTGCTATGACAAATTAATAGTGATGATGAATATGAATTGGGACTCAGAGAGACTTGGTTGAATCCCTGCTTTCCTAGTTACCATTAGACTTTATTACTGGTAAATTGCTAGCTGTTCTCTCCAGACCTTAGTTTTCTACTCTGTAAAACATGTAAAATAATAATGGCTCATAAAATGTAATGAGGATTAAAAGAGAGACTATATACAAAATGCTTAGCTCGGGAGCTCACATATGATAACCTAACATTAAGAGATGCCATAGCATAACACTTTATAGTATGGTTTTTGGAGTCATAGTTGGTTCCAACACTCATTAACTATTTGGGCAACTTGCTTATTCAATCTAGGCTTTAGTTACTTCATCTATAAAATGAAGATATGAATGGTATGCTTGAGGCTGTACATTACTTGAATGGCTAAAGTGGAAGCTCATTTTAGGCACATTGAGAGTTAGCTAGTGCAGCTATCATAATTTTTAAAATTACTTCACAACTTTTAAGTCCAACATATAGGACAATTTGCTTTCAAAAACCAAGACCATTTCCTATTCTGGTTGCATCACTTGGTTCTACTTTTTTTTCCCCAGCACAACTGCACAGTTCTACTTTGTCATGGAAAATAATCAGCCCTTGGCCATCTGCCACACACTGAAATATTTCATTCTCATGAAAGATATGAGGTAGGTTGATATGTCTTTTTGGCTCATTGATTCACTTAAGCACTCAAGTGCTATTTTCTTTCTAAGTGACATGGTCTTGTAGGTTGAGTTCCCTGGAAACAAATACTAATAATAAATATCAGTAATATTTGTACTGTGATGGCAGCTGAAGACTGAGTTTTATATTTTAATACCTATATCCCAATGATGTACTTCTTTATTTCTCTCTATTTGTCTTTTTTTGGGCCTTTTTTTGATTTATTTATTTTTAATTGAAGGGTAATTGCTTTATAGTATTGCTTTGGTTTCTACCAAACATCAACATGAATCAGCCATTTTTCTATCTATCTATACCTGTTTGTTGAATTATGAATTATATTACATCTTGAAGCTGTATTTATTTTGATTAAGGATTCTCACTAATATATTAATATGTTTGGCCAAGTATATGTCAGGGAATGGTTAAATGCATTTTTCAGAATTTGCCATGATTTCTTACCCCTTCATACTCATGAGTTTTTATCTGTGGCTTCCTTCACATGCTCCCATAGCAACTTATAACTCCCTTGTTATAGAACATCTTGCTTCATTTACTACATGTTCATGAGCCCCAGAAGAGAAGGAAATGTGTCTTATTACTTCTGTATATGGCTTGTCCCTTCAGGCTCAGTACCTAACATACTGAATGTGTTTGTTTTAGTGAGTAAGTGACTATGGAGGAAGATGATACAACAATTATTTTTAAAAAGCTGTTTTCACTTTTTCATAGTTCATTACTCTCATAGGTCCTCAGAAGAGGAAGACATTTCTTACTTTGCTCTGGCTGAACAAAAGAATTTTAGTGAGATGACATGAAGTGGTTGTCAGTTTTCTTTTCTTTTTTTCTTTTCCTCTGAGAAACAGTCTTCTTTTTATTTTCCCAAAGAATCACTGAATTATGAATAAATGTTACCTTGGTTCCAATTTCATAGTAAAATAGTTTTAAAATTTATTTTTAGATGATAATAATAAATGTTGTTTAAATGTGTGTTTAAATGAAATACATGCATATGGAAAAATTTAAAATATACAAAGGCTTGTACATATAGTGAAAATATTTCCTTCTTTCCCTGTCCCTAGACACCCAATTCTGTTTCCCAAAAGCATCACTGTTCTTAGTTTCTTCTTTCAGAGATACACAATGTGTTTATGAACATAAATATGTAGATATTTATGTAATCTTCCTTCATACGAAAGATGGCCTGCCCAAGACACAGATCTCTTTCATCTCACTTTTCCTTTAACTTTGAGGGTACTTTTATATTAACATTTACAGATCTTCATTTTTAACAGTTATATAGTATATCCCACCCTATGTATATACAATAGTTTATCTAATTAGTCCTTGATTAATGGGAATTTGGATTGTTCCAATCTTTTACTATTAGAAACAGTAGT
The DNA here is from genome assembly GCF_019320065.1 of Cervus canadensis. Lineage (NCBI taxonomy): Eukaryota > Metazoa > Chordata > Mammalia > Artiodactyla > Cervidae > Cervus > Cervus canadensis. The sequence goes on from NC_057391.1 coordinate 24,246,411, forward strand.
CAATATTCTTGTACACATGTCATTTTTCTTATCTGTGAGTATACTCCTCAGATAAATACATAAGAGTGGAATTGCTGAGTCAGAGGGAATGCCCTTTAAATTCTGATAGTTTTTTGGCAAAATGTCCTCCATATATATTGTACCAATTTATGCTCTACCAGTAAGGGAAGAGATTGCTGTTTTTCTCAACATTATTTTTGATCTTTGTCAATTTGGGGGGAAAAGAGATAAATTTATTATAGCTTTCTTTGTACTTCTCTAATTCTGAATAAAATAGAATGTCTTTTTACTTTTTTTTTTTTGTTTGTTTTTTTTTTTTTTTTTTTTTTTTTTTTTTTTTATTAGTGGGGCTAATTACTCACAACATTTCAGTTGGGTTTTGTCATACCATTGATATGAATCAGCCATAGTTTACACTTATTCCCCATCCCGATCCCCCCTCCACCTCCCTCTTCACCCGACTCCTCTGGGTCTTCCCAGTGCACCAGGCCCGAGCACTTGTCTCATGCATCCCACCTGGGCTGGTGATCTGTTTCACCATAGATAGTATACATGCTGTTCTTTTGAAACATCCCACCCTCACCTTCTCCCACAGAGTTCAAAAGTCTGTTCTGTATTTCTGTGTCTCTTTTTCTGCTTTGCATATAGGGTTATCGTTACCATCTTTCTAAATTCCATATATATGTGTTAGTATGCTGTAATGTTCTTTATCTTTCTGGCTTACTTCACTCTGTATAAGGGGCTCCAGTTTCATCCATCTCATTAGGACTGGTTCAAATGAATTCTTTTTGACAGCTGAGTAATATTCCATGGTGTATATGTACCACAGCTTCCTTATCCATTCATCTGCTGATGGGCATCTAGGTTGCTTCCATGTCCTGGCTATTATAAACAGTGCTGCGATGAACATTGGGGTGCACGTGTCTCTTTCAGATCTGGTTTCCTCAGGGTGTATGCCCAGAAGTGGGATTGCTGGGTCATATGGCAGTTCTATTCCCAGTTTTTTAAGAAATCTCCACACTGTTTTCCATAGCGGCTGTACTAGTTTGCATTCCCACCAACAGTGTAAGAGGGTTCCCTTTTCTCCACACCCTCTCCAGCATTTATTGCTTGTAGTCTTTTGGATAGCAGCCATCCTGACTGGCGTGTAATGGTACCTCATTGTGGTTTTGATTTGCATTTCTCTAATAATGAGTGATGTTGAGCATCTTTTCATGTGTTTGTTAGCCATCTGTATGTCTTCTTTGGAGAAATGTCTGTTTAGTTCTTTGGCCCATTTATTGATTGGGTCATTTATTTTTCTGAAATTGAGCTGCAGGAGTTGCTTGTATATTTTTGAGATTAATCCTTTGTCTGTTTCTTCTTTTGCTATTATTTTCTCCCAATCTGAGGGCTGTCTTTTCACCTTGCTTATAGTTTCCTTTGTAGTGCAAAAGCTTTTAAGTTTCATTAGGTCCCATTTGCTTTAGTTTGTGCTTTTATTCCAATATTTCTGGGAGGTGTGGTCATAGCAGATCTGCTGTGATTATGTCAGAGTGTTTTGCCTATGTTCTCCTCTAGGAGTTTTATAGTTTCTGGTCTGACATTTAGATCTTTAATCCATTTTGAGTTTATTTTTGTGTATGGTGTTAGAAAGTGTTCTAGTTTCATTCTTTTACAAGTGGTTGACCAGTTTGCCCAGCACCACTTGTTAAAGAGGTTGTCTTTTTTCCATTGTATATCCTTGCCTCCTTTGTCAAAGATAAGGTGTCCATAGGTTCGTGGATTTATCTCTGGGCTTTCTATTCTGTTCCATTGATCTATATTTCTGTCTTTGTGCCAGTACCATACTGTCTTGATGACTGTGGCTTTGTAGTAGAGTCTGAAGTCAGGCAGGTTGATTCCTCCAGTTCCATTCTTCTTTCTCAAGATTACTTTGGCTATTCGAGGTTTTTTGTATTTCCATACAAATTGTGAAATTATTTGTTCTAGTTCTGTGAAAAATACCGTTGGTAGCTTGATAGGGATTGCATTGAATCTATAGATTGCTTTGGGTAGAATAGCCATTTTAACAATATTGATTCTTCCAATCCATGAACACGGTATGTTTCTCCATCTGTTTGTGTCCTCTTTGATTTCTTTCATCAGTGTTTTATAGTTTTCTATGTATAGGTCTTTTGTTTCTTTAGGTAGATATACTCCTAAGTATTTTATTCTTTTTGTTGCAATGGTGAATGGTATTGTTTCCTTAATTTCTCTTTCTGTTTTTTCATTGTTAGTATATATGAATGCAAGGGATTTCTGTGTGTTAATTTTATATCCTGCAACTTTACTATATTCATTGATTAGCTCTAGTAATTTTCTGGTAGAGTCTTTAGGGTTTTCTATATAGAGGATCATGTCATCTGCAAACAGTGAGAGTTTTACTTCTTCTTTTCCTATCTGGATTCCTTTACTTCTTTTTCTGCTCTGATTGTTGGCCAGAACTTCCAACACTATGTTGAACAGTAGTGGTGACAGTGGGCACCCTTGTCTTGTTCCTGATTTCAGGGGAATGCTTTCAATTTTTCACCATTGAGGGTGATGCTTGCTGTGGGTTTGTCATATATGGCTTTTATTATGTTGAGGTATGTTCCTTCTATTCCTGCTTTTTGGAGAGTTTTAATCATAAATGAGTGTTGAATTTTGTCAAAGGCTTTCTCTGCATCTATTGAGATAATCATATGGTTTTTATCTTTCAATTTGTTAATGTGGTGTATTACATTGATTGATTTGCGGATATTGAAGAATCCTTGCATTCCTGGGATAAAGCCCACTTGGTCGTGGTGTATGATTTTTTTAATATGTTGTTGGATTCTGTTTGCTAGAATTTTGTTAAGGATTTTTGCATCTATGTTCATCAGTGATATTGGCCTGTAGTTTTCTTTTTTGGTGGCATCTTTGTCAGGTTTTGGAATTAGGGTGATGGTGGCCTCATAGAATGAGTTTGGAAGTTTACCTTCTTCTGCAATTTTCTGGAAGAGTTTGAGTAAGGTAGGTGTTAGCTCTTCTCTAAATTTTTGGTAGAATTCAGCTGTGAAGCCATCTGGTCCTGGGCTTTTGTTTGCTGGAAGATTTTTGATTCCAGTTTCGATTTCCTTGCCTGTGATGGGTCTGTTAAGATCTTCTATTTCTTCCTGGTTCAGTTTTGGAAAGTTATACTTTTCTAAGAATTTGTCCATTTCATCCAAGTTGTCCATTTTATTGGCATAGAGCTGCTGGTAGTAGTCTCTTATGATCCTTTGTATTTCAGTGTTGTCTGTTGTGATCTCTCCATTTTCATTTCTAATTTTGTTAATTTGTTTCTTCTCTCTTTGTTTCTTAATGAGTCTTGCTAATGGTTTGTCAATTTTGTTTATTTTTTCAAAAAATCAGCTTTTAGCTTTGTTGATTTTTGCTATGGTCTCTTTAGTTTCTTTTCTTTATTTTCTGCCCTGATTTTAAGATTTCTTCCTTCTGCTAACCCTGGGGTTCTTCATTTCTTCCTTCTCTAATTGCTTTAGGTGTAGAGTTAGGTTATTTATTTGGCTTTTTTCTTGTTTCTTGATGTAAGCCTGTAATGCTATGAACCTTCCCCTTAGCACTGCTTTTACAGTGTCCCATAGGTTTTGGGTTGTTGTGTTTTCATTTTCATTCATTTCTATACATATTTTGATTTCTTTTTTGATTTCTTCTATGATTTGTTGGTTATTCAGAAGCGTGTTATTTAGCCTCCATATGTTTGAATTTTTAACAATTTTTTTCCTGTAATTGAGATCTAATCTTACTGCACTGTGGTCAGAAAAGATGACTGGAATGATTTCAATTTTTTTGAATTTTCCAAGACTAGATTTATGGCCCAGGATGTGATCTATTCTGGAGAAGGTTCCGTGTGCACTTGAGAAAAAGGTGAAGTTGATTGTTTTGGGGTGAAATGTCCTATAGATATCAATTAGGTCTAGCTGGTCCATTGTGTCATTTAAAGTTTGTGTTTCCTTGTTAATTTTCTGTTTAGTTGATCTATCCATAGTTGTGAGTGGGGTATTAAAGTCTCCCACTATTATTGTGTTACTATTAATTTCCTCTTTCATACTCGTTAGTGTTTGCCGTACATATTGCGGTGCTCCTATGTTGGGTGCATATATATTTATAATTGTTATATCTTCTTCTTGGATTGATCCTTTGATCATTATGTAGTGTCCTTCTTTGTCTCTTTTCACAGCTTTTATTTGAAAGTCTATTTTATCTGATATGAGTATTGCGACTCCTGCTTTCTTTTGGTCTCCGTTTGCATGAAATATTTTTTCCAGCCCTTCACTTTTAGTCTGTATGTGTCTCTTGTTTTGAGGTTGGTCTCTTGTAGACAGCATATATAGGGGTCTTGTTTTTGTATCCATTCAGCCAATCTTTGTCTTTTGGTTGGGGCATTCAACCCATTTACATTTAAGGTAATTATTGATAGGTGTGGTCCCGTTGCCATTTACTTTGTTGTTTTGGGTTCACGTTTATACAACCTTTCTGCATTTCCTGTCTAGAGAAGATCCTTTAGCATTTGTTGAAGAGCTGGTTTGGTGGTGCTGAATTCTCTCAGCTTTTGCTTATCTGTAAAGCTTTTGAGTTCTCCTTCATATCTGAATGAGATCCTTGCTGGATACAGTAATCTGGGTTGTAGGTTTTTCTCTTTCATTACTTTACGTCCCCTGCCATTCCCTTCTGGCCTGAAGGTTTCTATTGAAAGATCAGTTGTTATCCTTATGGGAATCCCCTTGTGTGTTATTGTTGTTTTTCCCTTGCTGCTTTTAATATTTGTTCTTTGTGTTTGATCTTTGTTAGTTTGATTAATATGTGTCTTGGGGTGTTTCGCCTTGGGTTTATCCTGTTTGGAACTCTCTGGGTTTCTTGGACTTGGGTGGCTATTTCCTTCCCCATTTTAGGGAAGTTTTCAGCTATTATCTCCTCGAGTATTTTCTCATGGCCTTTCTTTTGTCTTCTTCTTCTGGAACTCCTATGATTCGAATGTTGGGGCGTTTCACATTGTCCCAGAGGTCCCTGAGGTTGTCCTCATTTCTTTTGATCCTTTTTTCTTTTTTCCTCTCTGCTTCATTTATTTCCACCATTTTATCTTCTATCTCACTTATCCTATCTTCTGCCTCCGTTATTCTACTCTTGGTTCCCTCCAAAGTGTTTTTGATCTCATTCATTGCATTATTCATTTTTAATTGACTCTTTTTTATTTCTTCTAGGTCTTTATTAAACATTTCTTGTATCTTTTCAATCTTTGTTTCCAAGCTATTTATCTGTAACTCCATTTTGTTTTCAAGATTTTGGATCATTTTTATTATCATTATTCTAAATTCTTTTTCAGGTAGATTCCCTATCTCCTCCTCTTTTGTTTGACTTGGTTGGCATTTTTCTTGTTCCTTTACCTGTTGGGTATTTCTTTGCCTTTTCATCTTGTTTAGATTGCTGTGTCTGGAGTGGACTTTCTGTATTCTGGAGGTCTGTGGTTCCTTTTTATTGTGGAGGATTTACCCAGTGGGTGGGGTTGGACGTTTGGCTTGTCAAGGGTTCCTGGTTAGGGAAGCTTGCGTCAGTGTACTGGTGCGTGGAACTTGATTTCTTCTCTTTGGAGAGCAATGGAGTGCCCAGTAATGAGTTTTGAGTTGGGTCTATGTGTTAGGTGTGACCTTGGGCAGCCTGTATGTTGACATTCAGGGCTATGTTCCTGTGTTGCTGGAGAATTTGGGGTATGTTTTGCTCTAAAACTTATTGGCTCTTGGGTGGTGGTTGGTTTCAGTGTAGGTATGGAGGCTTTTGGACGGTCACTTATCACTTAAAGTTCCATGTAGTCAGGAGTTTTCTGGTGTTCTCAGGTTTTGGGCTTAAGTTTCCTGCCTCTGGATTTCAGTTTTATTCTTCCTGTGGTCTCAGGACTTCTCCAACTATACAGCTCTGATAATTAAACTTCTAGGTTAATGGCGAAAAGATTCTCCCCCGTTAGGGACACCCAGAGAGGTTCACAGAGTTACATGAACAGGAGAAAAGGGAGGAGGGAGATAGAGATGAGTAGGAGGAGAAAAAGGGGGACTCAAGAGGAGAGAGACAGATCTACGCAGCTGTCTGTTTCCAGAGTGTTCTCGTATCTCAGACACCTACAAGGATTCACAGAATTGGATGGGGAAGAGAAGGGGAAAAGAGGAAATAGAGGTGTTCTGAGGTAGAAAACAGAGAGTCAAGATTGGGAGGGAATAATCTTCGGTTTTAAGATAGGGCTTCTCTTTTTTTTTTGTAAGGTTATAGTGTAGTGAAGATGAAAATGAAGAGTAGTAGAGGAGTACTAGAGGACTTTAAAAGAAATAAGAGAAAAAGAAAAATAGAAAATAGAAGAGAAAAAGGAAAGAAAAAAAAAGAAGAAAAAGGAGAAGAAAAAAAAAGAAAAAGAAAAAAAAATAAAATAAAAAAAAAAATTTTTTTTTTCCCCTAATTAAAAAAATCGTAAAAATCTATGAAAATGAAAGTTAAGGAGTAATGGGGGAGTAATAGGGAATTTTAAAGGAAAATAAAAGAGAAAAAATAAAAAAGAAAAATATAAAAAGAAAAAAAAATTTTTTTTTTTTTCTTACTTAGAAAAAACAGAAAAATAAAAAAAAAAGTAAAAATATGTCTAGGAATTTCTCTGGAGCTGTTGCGGTCAGTGTGGGTTCGGCTCAGTTTCAGATAGCTCCTCGTTCCAGCTTGCACTTCTCGATATCTACAGGGCCCTTCCGGTGAAGTCGGTGTTTTCTTCAGGGATTTTAATCTGTTGCACCAGTCCCTTCTGAAGCGGTTCCCTTTGTTTATTTGGCTTCTGTTTGCCGGTCTCTTCAGAGGCTCATTTCCGCCCTGACACAGGCGGCCGGAGGCGGACTCTTATTCAGGTAGCTAGTTCCGTTGCGCTGCTGGGAGGGGCTGACGCTGCGGGGCGGGGCTGGCGCTGCAGGGCGGGGCTGACGCTGCGGGGAGGGGCTGGCCCTGCGGGGGCGGGGCTGACGCTGCGGGGAGGGGCTGGCCCCGCGGGGGCGGGCTGGCGCTGCCGGAAGGGGCTGACGCTGCTTTCTCCGTCTGCGCTGCTCAGGCTCCCGGCTGTTCTATATGGAGCGCGCCCCGCGCTGCGCGAGGTTCCAGCCCTCGGGTGTTACACAAAAGCGCGGAAGGAAAAGCTGCGCCTGCTCTCTGTGCCTTCCCCATCAGAGCGGTCCAGGCAGCCAGGGGCTTGGTGGGCGCGCTATCCCCAGGTGTGGCGCACCCACTCCCTTCCGCGGACCCAGTCTCAGTTTCCGCTGGCGCCAGGCGGGTGCGCGCGCCTTCCGCCCTCCGCGTCCCCAGCCCCAGTCCCCGCCCGCGCCGGTCGGCTGCCTGCGCCCTGTGTCTCGCCGCGACCTTCCCCTCCCCCCTGCCTCCTGCCTCCGGCGGGGCTGGGCCGGTCCGCAGCCTGCGAGCTCTTCTCGGGACTTTCCCCGTCCCTTTGTTCTGCGAACGGCCGGCAGTGTGTTCCGGCCGGTCAATTTTCTCTCTCTCCTTTGGTCTCCCACAGTTCAAGTTGGCACCTCACAGAAGCTCCCCCCGATTGTCCTCAGGGCACTCAGGCCCGGACCCTAGCCCAAGCAAGGCCGCCTAAGACTCCCTTCCCGGGACGGGTCTCCGTCCTTAGCTCTTTTGTCTCACTTTTTATCTTTTATATTTTGTCCTACCTCCTTTCGAAGACAATGGTCTGCTTTTCTGGGCGCCTGATGACCTCAGCTAGCGATCAGAAGTTGTTTTGTGAAGTTTGCTCTGCATTCGGTTATTCTTTTGATGAATTTGTAGGAGAGAAAGTGGTCTCCCGGTCCTACTCCTCCGCCATCTTGGCTCCTCCGGGAATTTTCTCATACTGCTTAGTTGGGCTGAAATATTACTTCTTTTAATGACCTAAAGGACTACTGTAGAAAGTCTTCTGGTCAAATAACTAATATTTCCAAAATAACTTTGATAGAAAGACAAAAGAATAAGGAACAGAATTTTAAAATGCTGATGGAAAAAACAGTTTTGTAGAAATTTATTTTCTTAGGTAACTGTAGAAAATTAGCAGTTTCAAAGGAGAGACAAATAAATATGAAGAAAAATTATAAGAGTGATTGTGACTTACATAATTTAATGTGATTTAAATTCCTGTTTGTATTTTGGAATTTATCCAAAAGAGAAAAATATGTTTAGATCTTATAATACTAAATGAGTTCTTTGAAAACTCTTGGTTTGACTAGACTAATCTTTTTACTTCTATTAACAGAAACTATTGATATTGAAAGCTTCTATAGCCTACTTAGTGCCAATTCTTTTAAAAAAAGTAACATGAATTTGATTTAGTTTCTTGTTAAATAGTAGAGACTCATTCTAAAATGAGTCATGTCTATTTAAATAATAGAAAGATTATGCTTTTTTTTTTTAACTAGTGTGAAAAATGCTAAACACTAAAACTTCTGGAATTTGGGCAAATAAAGGGAAAACCTACTCTGATGCAGTATTCTTGCCTGGAAAAGTCCATGTCCAGAGGAGTCTGGTGGGCTACAGTCCTTGAGGTCCCAAGGAGTCAGACTGGACTAAGTGAGCACGGGCGCATGACTGAGCACTGCTCTGATGCAACATTCAAAGCAGCTGGTAGTCGTGGTATTCAGCAGTGCAGATTACTAAGCTATCAGTTATTCTTATTGTATGAAGTAAATTTTTGCTTACATTTTATATTCGCTTGATCTTTTCTCTACTGAAGTAGTACTGTTGGATAGAGTTTTAAGTCTCTCTCTCTCTCTTTTTTTTTTAGTTTTAAGTCTCTTAAGAACTTTTAATCGAGTTAATGAGACATCTACACACTAGCAGTTTTAAACCCAATGTAATTGATACAGAAAATATTTGCTAATTCAAGAGTAATGGTGATTTGCAATGGTAGTGCCTTACTAAAGACATAGGGGGAACTCTGTGGTGATGTAAATGGGAAGGAAATCCCAAAAGAGGGCATGTGTTCACATGTATACATGCAGCTGATTCACTTTGCTACTCAACGGAAACTAAGGCAACTTTGTGAAGCAATCATGCCCCCGTAAAAACTAAAGGAGAAAAATAAAGATGTGGGACGGAGGACATGGCATGTTTGAGAGTGGAGAAAAGTGGTGCAGTGGGGAAGGGACTTACCCTGGGATATAGGGAGAGAGAAAGCAATTGAAAAGATAGTATTTGATTATAGGCCCTTGAGTTTGAGGAATTTGGCTGGCAACGTCACAGCAATCCACTCTGAATTTAGAGCACAGGAGTAGCTGGAGGAAGTTGCTGTTCATCACAGTTTGGCAGCTCTGTATCACATGCTTGAGGGAAGCAGAGAGACCAATAGACTTTTTGCAGCCCTAGCAGGAGCAAGACTAATTTCTTTGGCTCCAATAATATTTAAATAGTAAAAATGATGTGTGCTAAGTTGCTTCAGTCGTGTCTGACTCCATACAACTCAGTGGACTGTAGCCCACCAGCCTCCTCTGCCATGGGATTCTCCAGGCAAGAATACTGGAGTGGATTGCCATGCCCTCCCTCCAGGGGATAGAACCAGCATCTCTTATGTCTCCTGCATTGGCAGATGGGTTCTTTACCACTAGCTCCACCTGGGAAGCCCCAGAAATGATAGAAAATAGTAATTAAATGAATACAATGTGTTAAAAAAAAAAAGAGACAGTAAGACAATAGCTTTAGTCTTTGGATCTCTGAGACAGGGAAATACATGTTTTCATTAAAAAAAAAAAATTGTTGAGGTTGCGAGTCAAGAGACTACTTAGCTTTGGAAATGTTCCATGAAGATGATTGAGTTTCAGTAAGTCATCTGGGTTAGAAATACAGAATAGATGATTTATAAGAAGGTGTTTGTTTAAGTCTTGAGGAGACAGACTCACCATGAAGAGGTAGGACCATAACAAACACTGAAAAATCAGACCTATGCTTGGCATCTTTCTATTTTTTTTTTTTTTTTTTTTTAGTTGGAGGCTAATTACTTCACAACATTTCAGTGGGTTTTGTCATACATTGATATGAATCAGCCAATAGATTTACACGTATTCCCCATCCCGATCCCCCCCTCCCACCTCCCTCTCCACCCGATTCCTCTGGGTCTTCCCAGTGCACCAGGCCCGAGCACTTTGTCTCATGCATCCCACCTGGGCTGGTGACCTGTTTCACCATAGATAATATACATGCTGTTCTTTCGAAACATCCCACCCTCACCTTCTCCCACAGAGTTCAAAAGTCTGTTCTGTACTTCTGTGTCTCTTTTTCTGTTTTGCATATAAGGTTATCATTACCATCTTTCTAAATCCCACATATATGTGTTAGTATGCTATAATGTTCTTTATCTTTCTGGCTTACTTCACTCTGTATAATGGGCTCCAGTTTCATCCTTCTCATTAGGACGGTTCAAATGAATTTTTTTAACGGGCCCTGAGTAATATCCATGTATATGACCACGCTTCCTTATCCATTCATCTGCTGATGGCCTCTAGTTTGCTTCATGTCCTGGCTATTATAAACAGTGCTGCAATGAACATTGGGGTGCATGTGTCTCTTTCAGATCTGGTTTCCTCAGTGTGTATGCCCAGAAGTGGGATTTCTGGGTCATATGGCAGTTCTATTTCCAGTTTTTTAAGAAATCTCCACACTGTTTTCCATAGCGGCTGTACTAGCTTGCATTCCCACCAACAGTGTAAGAGGGTTCCCTTTTCTCCACACCCTCTCCAGCATTTATTGCTTGTAGACTTTTGGATAGCAGCCATCCTGACTGGCATGTAATGGTACCTCATTGTGGTTTTGATTTGCATTTCTCTGATAATGAGTGATGTTGAGCATCTTTTCATGTGTTTGTTAGCCATCTGTATGTCTTCTTTGGAGAAATGTCTGTTTAGTTCTTTGGCCCATTTTTTGATTGGGTCATTTATTTTTCTGGAATTGAGCTTCAGGAGTTGCTTGTATATTCTTGAGATTAATCCTTTGTCTGTTTCTTCATTTGCTATTATTTTCTCCCAATCTGAGGGCTGTCTTTTCACCTTGCTTATAGTTTCCTTTGTAGTGCAAAAGCTTTTAAGTTTCATTAGGTCCCATTTGTTTAGTTTTGCTTTTATTTCCAATATTCTGGGAGGTGGGTCATAGAGGATCTTGCTGTGATTTATGTCGGAGAGTGTTTTGCCTATGTTCTCCTCTAGGAGTTTTATAGTTTCTGGTCTTACATTTAGATCTTTGATCCATTTTGAGTTTATTTTGTGTATGGTGTTAGAAGTGTTCTAGTTTCATTCTTTTACAAGTGGTTGACCAGTTTTCCCAAGACCACTTGTTAAGAGGTTGTCTTTTTTCCATGTATATCTTCCTCCTTTTGTCCAAAGATAAGTTCATAGGCGTGATTTATCTTGGCTTTCTATCTGTCCATTGATCTATATTGTCTGTGGCAGACATACTGTCTTGTGACTGTGGCTTTGTAGTAGAGTCTGAAGTCAGGCAGGTTGATTCTCAGTTCCATTCTTCTTTCTTCGGATTACTTTGGCTATTCGAGGTTTTTTGTATTTCCATACAAATTGTGAAATTCTTTGGTCTAGTTCTGTGAAAATACCGTTGGTAGCTTGATAGGGATTGCATTGAATCTATAGATTGCTTTGGGTAGAATAGCCATTTTGACAATATTGATTCTTCCAATCCATGAACACGGTATGTTTCTCAATCTGTTTGTGTCCTCTTTGATTTCTTTCATCAGTGTTTTATAGTTTTCTATGTATAGGTCTTTTGTTTCTTTAGGTAGATATACTCCTTCGTATTTTATTCTTTTTGTTGCAATGGTGAATGGTATTGTTTCCTTAATTTTGCTTTCTGTTTTCTCATTGTTAGCATATAGGAATGCAAGGGATTTCTGTGTGTTAATTTATATCCTTGCAACTTTGAGATATTCATGATAGCTCTATAATTTTCTGGAGAGTCGTTTTTAGGGTTTTCTATGTAGAGGATCATGTCATCTGCAAACAGTGAGTTTCACTTCTTTTCCTATCTGGATTCCTTTTACTTCTTTTTCTGCTCTGATTGCTGTGGCCAAAACTTCCAACACTATGTTGAATAGTAGTGGTGAGAGTGGGCACCCTTGTCTTGTTCCTGATTTCAGGGGAAATGCTTTCAATTTTTCACCATTGAGGGTGATGCTTGCTGTGGGTTTGTCATAGATAGCTTTTATTATGTTGAGGTATGTTCCTTCTATTCCTGCTTTCTGGAGAGTTTTAATCATAAATGAGTGTTGAATTTTGTCAAAGGCTTTCTCTGCATCTATTGAGCTAATCATATGGTTTTTATCTTTCAATTTGTTA